>NC_137091.1:7932428-8152428 GCF_951640355.1 Cnephaeus nilssonii
GGGTGGGCGCTGAGTAATTTGCGAGCCTCCAGCAAGCAGGTTATTGTTTGCGGACAGATGGCGCGGGCGCTTTACGGCCCTCCTTCTGTGGGTCCTCACGTGCGGGTGAGGCGCAGTCTCGAGCCTTTGTCTTCTTGCTAAAATCTCTGATCTGAAACAGGCCATGGAGCACAGAGGCAGGGCTCAGAGCATCCTCCGTCCTCCAAGCCAGGGGGCGGGGGCGGAAATCCCAGCGCCCTGTGAGGCCCCTGTGTGCAGAGAACGCGGAGGTTACTAGGGGATTAAAAGTGGGCGAAGGGAAGGGACCCAGACGCAGAGGCAGAGGGCCCGCCGGCTCCCGGCAGGCACCTGGCTGCCTGCATCGCCCCACCTGCCCTTGGAGAGGGTCTTTGTCTCCGCAGGCAGCACCTGGGGGCGGGGAGGGCTCTTCCCGGGCAGGGGCTGCCCTACCCCGCCCTGCCCCCGGGAGTTCCATCAGGTTGATATCCTGGAAGGAAGCGGAACAGCCGAGCTCAGTCCCCTCGGCTTCCTAAGGGTTTTCTTTCTGACTCTGAGGGTAGAATTACTGTTTGTAAGCATCTGAAAGTCATCAGAGGCCCTGCAGTCTGTCAGGTGCCGACGCAAGAAACTGCTGAAACCAAGCGGTGCTTGCACCGAGGGCCGGGAACGTGTCATGTGCTGATGAGCGGTTATAATAATATATGAGCAAATCACAAGCGTTCTGCAAATTAATCAAATTTCCCCTCCCCCGTCCCGGGGAGCGTGGCTTTGCAGGCAGACTGGGTGCAGCAGCCTCGCTCACAGATGGCCGCGCTGGCATCAGATGGAATTTATATAACAGCCATTCTGACTTCCTGCCAAAGTAGCAGCGAACACACCAGGGAGATTGTCGAAGGCGAGCCATGTGGTTTTGCTGAGGTTGTTGTGGGAAGTTGAAGGGGGAAATCTCAAATCCTCCTCTTTGCCTTGACTGTGTTTGCCTGAAGGGCCGGGCACGCAGCACCAGGCCGCCCCGGGCGGAACCCACCGTGACGGCAGCTGCTGGGCTGGTGGCCGTGGGTGGCCCCGGGCGCGGTCCAGCGGGAGAGGGCGGGGAGAGGATCGCTGGGGCGCGGCCCTACAAGCTGGGGTCAGCGGGGCAGCTCCTCCCCGAGGCCCGGCCGCCTCCCCTGCCCCCGCCTCTGGGAACCTGCCCGGCTTTTCCCTTTCCTCTAAGGTTGTGTTCAATGAGATCAAACGCCCTCACCCGAATCACACGCGCTCCCTTTCTAAGGCCTCTGCATTTGTTCACGCAGCTGAACACCAGGGCGCTGCGGATTGAACGGATCCTCTTAGGTTAGCAGCTTGCAGACCAGGGGCGTGTGTGTGTGTGTGTGTGTGTGTGGCCGGCACGTGGCTGCCTGTCCCCCGTCCCCGAAGGCCTCCCTGAGCTTCTGACCCGCTCCCCCCACCTGCCCCCACGTCCCTCTCCCCGTGGAATTGCGTCTGGTGGGGGGGTGAAGGGACCCAGGGCTGGCACTTTGGGGACCCCACGCCGACGGGAGCATGGCACCCAGATGGCCTGCGGGCTGTGCGCTGCATGAGGTCCCGAAGCGGGGCCGTGGGTGTGGGTGTGGGTTTGTGTGACTAGAGGGACGGGTGGGCTAGAGGGGGCGTGCCGGCGCCCGCCCCGCCTCCGCCCTCTCTGGGCCCTGCCCGCCGGAAAGGGAAGCCTGCCGCCATGGGATTCAGAGAGGAGAAAGGGGAGACGGGTGGCTTTTCCTTCGTGCCTGCCTCGAGATGCACAGCCCGTCGCCGCCGTCTCTGTCTTATTTGTTACTGACGTGTGACGGCGCCTGAGGCGCCTGGAGGCCGGGAGGTGAGGGGTTCACGCTCTACCCCCCTTTGCTCTGAGACTCCCTGTCCTCACGGGGCAGAAGAAAAGCCGCTACTTAAACGGTGATTCCCAGGTAAACGTCGGTCCCGTGTCCCTTTCTGCGGACAGTGCCAGTGGGTCCTTCATGAGAGCGGATGTGTGTCCCCGTCACACGCACACTCAGATTCATGCCGAACAGTAGCACGGACTGTGCGGGGTGTGACCTGGCCCCGCCACGCGGGTTTGGTGGCATGTTCCATAGGAGCCCCACGGCGACCACACGGGCCCCAGGAAAGCGCTGGTGTGTTAGGGCAGGTCCGTGGGAGTCAGCCACACAGAACGCAGGGAAGCTTGGACGGGACCTTTCTGTGTTGGTAGATTCAGATTCCCACGGACGGTGCGTGGGCAGCGCAGAGCGTCCCCGGCACCTCCCCTGTTCTCCTGTTGCCACACCTGACGTGAGCAGGGTGAGTTGAACCACCAGTGGCCCAATATCGGTGCTGTGTGATTCAGTGGAGTCCGTGTTCACCCAGATTTCCTCGGTTTGTCCCCAGCGTCTCTGCTCGGGGTCCCAGCCAGGACCCACGTCACTGCGTCGTCACGTCTCCCGAGGCTGCTCTCGGCCATGTCGACAGGACATCCTCAGTGGGGGTTCCCCGTGTCAGACTTGGGCTGTGGGCTTGCGGGGGCGGGGGGGGGGGGGGAGCCACAGAGGTAACGCGCCTCCTCGTCTCCTGAAATCAGGCCCTGCACTCCCCCTGACCTGGCCACCTGCCCGCCAGGTGTCTGCGCTGTGAGCTCCCTCCTCCCCGTCCCCGGGGGGTGCTGGGAGGGGCCGCCATGCAGCCTGCGTGCGGGAGGGGCGTTGGGCCTCACCTCCAGGGGCACATGTATGTATATTTCATCCACACGGACCGTCTGGGGCCACATCCCTCCTTTCCCACGTACTTACGGATTCATTCCTATAGCCACGCCCGCGTGACTGGGGTGTTTGCTTTATAGGTTGGGTTCTATAATTCAGCACCATGTCATTTACTTTGTTCCTCTGCTGCGGGGCCTGTACCCCCTGCCCCCATCACGGGTGGCTTTCGAGCCGTTTTGGACTGTTCAGCCAGGGGCTCCGGGGCTGTCCTGCGAGGTTCCTGCTCCAGCCCTGGTCCCGGCGGCCCCCCAAGGGGCCTGGTGCCGCTCTGGGGCTGATGCTCTGGGCGCTGAGGGGCTGTGCCCGGGCGCCGCGGGTTCTGCCACGTGGGCCCAGAGCCTTTTAACAGAACAGGATTATATCTCATACACACGTTTGATAGAACCAAAAAGTAGAACACCAGAGTAAGACAGTAACAAGAAACACGGCATTTCATTTGCAATGTGTGAGAAACGGTTAACATCTTTAGTCACAAACACGCTCTTTAAAACCAGTAACAGACACTGTAATAACGCAAGGAAACTGGAAAAAATAAAATGAAAAACCGCACGGGATGATGAAGCGGTGAGCGTACAGGCCAGCTCTGCTGAGCAGCGATGGAGAGTCACTCCTCCGCGGGTCCGTGCGCAGAGTGAAGGCCCCGACTCCCAGCATCCCGCAGCTTTAAGCCGTGCCGTGCAGCCCGCACGCTCATCCGCAGCGGGAGGTCGAGGCACGAGAAGCGGAGTCTCGCCACAGGTTAAGCTGAACGTGAGTTCATCCTGCCGGCCTCAATCCGGGACCACACAGATCAAAATTCACTCCCAGGCCCGGGCCGGGGGCTCGGTGGCTAGGGCGACAGCGGGTCCGGGTTTGACTCCCGGTCAAGGGCATGTACCTGGGAGGCAGGCCTGATCCCGGCCCTGGTTGGGGCGAGTGCGGGAGGCAACTGATGGATGTGTCTCTGTCGCATCGATGTTTCTCTCTCTCTCCCCCCACTCCCTCCCTCTACTCTCTCTAAGAATCAATGGGAAAAATATCATCCCATGAGGCTTAACAACAAAAAGAATTTTTGTTTGTTCACTTTCAGTGAGTAAAACAGCCGTGGGAGGGCTTTAAGTTAAAACCCAAATCACGGAAAAGGAAAACCTAAAGTCATGTAGAGCAGGATCTCCCGAAGTGCTTTAGCATCTTTGATTAGATGGATGAATATTTTTTTGAAAACTGAAAACAAAAATTACGTGCCTGATGAGAGCCATCTTGCCTGCTGGAATTAGGGAAATGAAGAGAGATCTGCATACGCTGTGTGGCGCCGAGGCTGGGGGGCCCGGAGGAGGCGGCGGGGACCTGGGCATGGACCCCCGTGGGCAGACGCTCTGAGGGAGAGGTGGGGGTGCTCGGGGCCCAGACCCCGCCCTGCAGGCCTGACCTGCTCCTGAGTCTGCAGGCCCCCGACCCCCACCCCACCCCATCCCCGCTCTGGGCCCCGCTCCTCACATAACCAACTGGCCCTATAGGGGGCGCCCTTTTCTCACCACAGCACAGTGAGCAAGTGCCCCTGGTTTCAGGCACCCCAAGGGCCCTGGTGGGGGGGACCGAGCCTCTGCTCTGAAACCACCAGGTGACCTCCTGACCGGAACTGGGCAGCCGTGCACACCTGACACATTTCACTATAAACCCCTCCCCCCTCCCCAAATGTGCCCTGGGGAGCGGGTGTCAGACATTTCCTCGCCCCCCTGGGACCGATGCCCCAGGCAGGGCCCTCCCTGCAGTCCCTCCCCTCCCCACCCCAAGAAGAGGCCAGGTTTCGGGGTCTAGAGCCCAGACTAGCGCGCAGCGGTAATTAACGGATGGCGCCCCGAGGACAGGCGTTCTCCTAGCCGGCAGAGAGCAGGAAGTGAGAAAAACGCCCTGTTTCCCACTTTTGTTATAAACAATGGACGCCCTGCTTTCTCCTCACTCGCTTGACCCTCTGCTCTGTATACATATTTATATATTATTCATAGTGGATTAAAAATGGATGCGCTCTTTACCGCGGCGGGACGGCGCAGTGACAATACAAATTAACGTATGATGTACTTACTCTCCGCCGAGTGATGGGGGGTGTTGATGGCCTCGGAGTGAGAGGTGAGGGCGGGTGGGGGTTGGGCACGGGCGGCCCTGTCGGGCTCTGGCCCCGGCTGCACATGGGACCAGGCTGCGGGCTGTACCCCCTCCCTCCTCCCATGGGATCCCAGCTTCCCAGGGTCCCGAGAGCCTGGCCCCTGCCCCCTGCCCCCACCACCGACCCCCACCCCCAGAGCCTCCCTCCACCTGTGACCTGCTCCTCAGTCACCTTCACTGGGGGGGACCGCTCCTTTCCTCAAAGAACTTTCTCCTACCTCAGTGTGGCCAGACCTTCAAAAACTCACAGAAGGGTGTGTGCATGTATGTTCATGTGTATACATGCATGCATATGCATGTACATGTTTGTCTGAGTGTGTATGTCTGTATTTATGTGCATGTGTGTTCATATTTTGTGTTGTGTGCATGTGTTTGTGTGTGCACATGTGTGTACATGCTTGTGTACATGTGTGTTTTTATGTACGTGTGTGTGTGTGTGTATCTTATAAAACACATTGCAATCATGGTTCTAGGAAGTACTTGGGAGAATTTGGGATCTGGGTACTGTGTAGCCCAGTGATGGGCAACCTTTTGAGCTTGGTGTGTCAAACTTCGCCAAAAAACTGAGCATAACTCGGGTAGTGTGGCACTTTGAGGAAAAAACTAACTCCAAGACTCTAGTCGCAAATGTTTCATCCTCAGGAGCAGCAAATGTTTCATCCTCGGCATGCGTCCGCGTGTCATCAGAAATGGCTACGCGTGTCAGTGCTGACACGCGTGTCATAGGTTCGCCATCACTGGTGTAGCCCCTGGAAATTTGTTGTCAAGTCCAACTGTTCGGGTTTGCAGAGCCTCAGCTTCCTCATCTGTGCAATGGGCTGGTAGCTCTCCTTGGCAGAATGGCCCTCGAGCTCACAGGTAAGGCTACCACAGACGTGGAGACTGAGCGTGGGCCTGGGCCTCAGGTGGCACCCTGTGGCCGCATGGCTTCTCCTGGCAAGGTGGGCGGCCAGGTCAGGTTCCTCATGCCCCCATGTGGTGGAGGCTCCTTCTCCAAACGCACACGCACATGTGCTCACACCCAGTTCCCGTCTCTCCGAGGACACGGGACCCATCGGGGTGCGCTGGAGGCCGGGACGGCGGTCAGGGCTGAGCCCGAAGGCCCGCCTGCTCCTCGGAAGGCAGGCGGCCACCGGAGGCTCCGGGCCGGGAGGTCACAGGGGGAGGTTGCTCCTGAGGCGCTCGCGGTTCCCGGGGGAGCGGAGGGGCACAGCCCGGCCGGGTCTGGGGGCGTGGCGAGCGGAGAGTCCAGCAGGTCGAAGGCGTTGACCTGGGACCCTCAGTCTGGGAGGACGAGGGACCGAGCCCTCCTGACGCCCGTGGAGAGGGAGGCCGCTCGGGCGCCGCGGGCACTGGTGGGGGTGAGTTTCAGCTGCAGACGTCGGCCGGGCCTCCGGTTTCTGGGGGACAAGACTGTTTGCAGGTACGGGGGCACCTGGGAGCCGCTCTCCGAAAAGCTGCGCGTGCCGTGTGCACGCTCCCGGGGAGGCGGGCCCGTGATGTCCTTGTTCGCTTTGTGGGCAAATGAAAGCAGCTCTGGGCGGACTCTGGGTGGGACAGCGTCCACGGCTCCCAGCCTCGGGGACGGGGTTGTCCTCGGGTGACTTCCCCAACCGGATGCTATGCGGCTCCCCGAGAGCGGGCTGTGGCTTCTGCTGAGCTCCAAGGCCCAGACATCGAGCGCGAGGGTGAGACTCAGGGACCCGTCTCTGCTCCGACTCAGAGCCTTTCCAGAAAAGCGTGGTTTCGAGAGCTGCTCGCCCAGCTCCACCTTCGTTAGCGCTGGCCGGTGTTGCCCAGTGGTTAGAGCGTCAGCCCATAGGACTGAGGGTGGTGGGGTTGATTCCCAGTCAAGGGCACGTACCTCGTTTGCAGGCTCAATGTCCAGCCCCAGTCAGGGCAGGCAATGGATGTGTCTCTCTCACATCGATGTTTCTCTCTCTGTCTTTCCCTCTCCCTTCCACTCTCTAAAAGTCAGTGGGGAAATATCCTCAGGTGAGGATTCACCAAAAAAGAGAAAAGAAAAGAGTTGTATAGACTGTCTGTCCTCCCACAGACGGAGAGCTAAGAGGGGTTCTTACATTTTTCAACGTTTGGAGAGAAATAACTCAAGAACAACATTTCATTACACGTGAAGTCATCTGAAATGCAGATTTCAGCACCCGCAGCGCATTCCTGGATCTCAGCCGTGAGCAGGTGGACACGGGGCTCCGCGCTTGTTCTTGAAGTGCGTGCGCCGTACCCGTCCAGACACCCACCACCCACTTCCTGTACAAAGGGAGCTGCAGGTGTGGGGACTGCCTGCCTTAGGATCTCGCTGAAGGGCCCGGCCGGCGGGCTCCGTGGTTGAGTGTGGGCCGGTGAACCAGGAGGTCCCGGTCAGGGCACAGGCCCGGGTTGCAGGCTCGATAGCCCCGTGTGGGGTGTGCAGGAGGCAGCCGGTCCATGATTCTCTCTCATCATTGATGTTTCCCTCTCTCTCTCTCTCCCCCTTCCTCTCTCTGAAATCAATAAAAACATATCAAAAACAAAAAAGACCTCTGGCTGGATGAAGAGATCTGCTCCATCCCTGCCTGTGTTACTCTGATTCGGTCCCTTAGTGACTCCTTATTTGTCAAATAGATGTAGTGGTCGCCTTTCTCTCCTTTGCTGGGTGACTTTTGCAAAGTCCTAAGACACATGATTTTGATGACACGGGTAATGGGGAACATGGGTGACAGGGGCTGTGGGTGACTAACAGGGGCCGTGGGTGACAGGGACCATGGGTGACAGGGACTGTGGGTGACAGGGGCCGTGGGTGACAGGGACTGTGGGTGACAGGGGCCGTGGGTGACAGGGGCCATGGGTGACAGGGGCCGTGGGTGACAGGGGCCGTGGGTGACAGGGACCATGGGTGACAGGGGCCGTGGGTGACAGGGACTGTGGGTGACAGGGACCACGGTGACAGGGGCCGTGGGTGACAGGGGCCGTGGGTGACAGGGACTGTGGGTGACAGGGGCCGTGGGTGACAGGGACCATGGGTGACAGGGGCCATGGGTGACAGGGACCACGGTGACAGGGGCCGTGGGTGACAGGGACCATGGGTGACAGGGACCGTGGGTGACAGGAACCACGGTGACAGGGGCTGTGGGTGACAGGGACCACGGTGACAGGGGCCGTGGGTGACAGGGACCATGGGTGACAGGGACCGTGGGTGACAGGGACTGTGGGTGACAGGGGCCGTGGGTGACAGGGGCCGTGGGTGACAGGGACCGTGGGTGACAGGGGCCGTGGGTGACAGGGGCCGTGGGTGACAGGAACCACGGTGACAGGGGCTGTGGGTGACAGGGGCCGTGGGTGACAGGGGCCGTGGGTGACAGGGACCATGGGTGACAGCGGCCGTGGGTGACAGGGACCACGGTGACAGGGGCTGTGGGTGACAGGGGCCGTGGGTGACAGGGGCCGTGGGTGACAGGGGCCGTGGGTCACAGGGACCGTGGGTGACAGGGGATGGGGGTGACAGGGGCCGTGGGTGACAGGAACCACGGTGACAGGGGCTGTGGGTGACAGGGGCCGTGGGTGACAGGGACCGTGGGTGACAGGGACTGTGGGTGACAGGGGCCGTGGGTGACAGGAACCACGGTGACAGGGGCTGTGGGTGACAGGGACCATGGGTGACAGCGGCCGTGGGTGACAGGGACCACGGTGACAGGGGCTGTGGGTGACAGGGGCCGTGGGTGACAGGGGCCGTGGGTGACAGGGGCCGTGGGTCACAGGGACCGTGGGTGACAGGGGATGTGGGTGACAGGGGCCGTGGGTGACAGGAGCCGTGGGTGACAGGGGCTGTGGGTGACAGGGACCGTGGGTGACGGGGGCCGTGGGTGACAGGGGCCGTGGGTGACAGGGACCGTGGGTGACAGGGGCCGTGGGTGACAGGGGCCGTGGGTGACTAACAGGGGCCGTGGGTGACAGGGGCCGTGGGTAACAGGGGCCCTAGCCCTGGGCGTGGGGCGCAGGGGGCTGAGCTGCGAGCTGACTGCCTCTCTCTCCGCAGGTCACCGGCCCTTCCAGTGCCGCTACTGCCCCTACAGCGCCTCCCAGAAGGGGAACCTGAAGACCCACGTGCTCTGCGTGCATCGCATGCCTTTCGACAACAGCCAGTACCCCGACCGCAGGTTCAAGCGCTCCCGGGTCGACTCGGAGGTGGCGGGCGTGGAGGAGGCGGCCGCGGGGGCCGCGGAGCTGGCGGAGGAGGGCGGCCAGGCCCCCGAGGAGCCGGCCCTGGGCGGCCACCTGGCCCAGGCCTAGGGCTGCGCCCGGAGGAGAGCTGCTCACTGCACCCGGGGGTCCCGTGCACCCCCCGCCCCCCACTGGTGTATAGGACGTTTGAAAGATTTAGAGAGAGATCTATATATATATATTAAAAACAGATCCCGGCCCTTGACCATGGCTGCTAAACTGTTACCCGGCAACAAGGACTTCCAAACCACGGCCGTGGGCAGAAGGCGGCCTCCCGGGCCGCGTCCCACGCCAGCGTCATCGTCTTTGTCCGAAAACCATGCTCTGCCCGCAGCGGAGAAGGACACCGTCCCCGCGCCCTCGTGTGGCCTGGAAGGCGGGGCCCCTAAACCTGACACCCGCGGTGTCACTGACCTGGCACCCCCAGGAGAGCGCAGGGGGGCGCGGGCGGCATTGGTGCCAGCCAGGCTGGAGTGCACGGCCCAGGAAATCAATAGGCGGGCGTGGCGGCTGCGCAGGAAACCGGAGCCGGTGGGTCCCCCTCCCGTGCGCGGGCCTCGCTCAGCGCGTCCCCGTCAGGAAGTGTCTGCGGGCAGGCCCACGGCAGGTGGGATGAATAATTACGCCCCCCCCCCACCTTTTTAAAATTTTTTAGCTCAAACTGCAGTATCAAGGAAAGTGCTTTTTTCCCCCTCGTTTGTCTTAATTTTTAATTTTTGGATTCATAAAAAAGAAGGTGGCTAATAAAAGCATGTTAGGGGAACACTCTTTGAAATACGGTTCAGAAATACTAGCCCCCCCCTGTCCATATGAGGCGCTGGCAAGACAGGGAAAGGGGTGTCCGGGTGGGAAGATGGGCTTTTATTCTGATTTCTAAAAATTGGACGCGGGCGAAGGCAGCTTAGCGTTGAAAAGTGCCAGCCACGCGCGTCGGAACCGCTTCCGAAGGGGCTCGGATTCAAGCACGGATCCCGACACCCTGCTCCCGGCCGCTAATGGAGAAAACGGTTTGAGTTGAAACGTCTGTTTTTGTAAAACAAATGTGTTCTCTATTTTTGTAGATTTTAGATTTTTCTACTGATTGGGTACTCCAAATTTATCAAGTTCTTCACCACTTCACCACCCAGAGGGAGACTTTGAGGGCCAATAATAAAACACTTAACTCCTTAAAAAAAAAAAAAAAGATGTTTAAGAAAGACTAGTTAAGGGTGATTCTTGAATCTGCTGGGTTGGAGAGGAGGTCCGGCCTCTCCCGCCCGTCCTGTGAGGGACCCAGAACTGGTGCTGCTGCTTGTGGGGTAGGGAAGCGATGAAGCCACAGCTTCTAAACCAGAACCCTTCAGACGTAAAAAGAGAGAAAGGAAAAAAGAGTCCCTCTCCCCCTGCAGGCTGGGAGCACAGGACAAAACCCAGGGCCTTAAGCACTTCAGCTCTGCCTCCCGCAGTTTACCGGGCACTGAACTGCGATGATGTAAATACAGCGCTTCGCCCTCCTGAGGCAGGACGTCGGGGCGCACGCGCCTGGGGGCGTCGCCGCCCCGGGCTGGGCTGCCGGTCCGCGGGCCGCTGCGCACCGGGACCGCCGGGCGCACGGCCAGCTGCTTTCTCGTTTTTTCTAGACTAGTTCTCACTGCCTTACTTAACTCGAGTGGATACATTAATGCAACGGTTCCCGTGACCCTAGAGGAAGGACCGAGCTGTTACTGAGACGTCCGACTGTAGTGAGCTTTAGGGTTTTAACTGCGCTGCTGTGTTTGGTGACTGTGCCGGTCGCTTGCTTTCTGTGTGTTTGCCCCGCCTTTGGTATCTTAGCAAAGAAAAAAAAAAATCTATATATTAAAAAAAAAAAAAGATTAAAAAAAGTAAAAAGAAAAAAAAAACAGGAAAAAAATGAGAGCCACATTCCATTTCTAGCACTTTGGGAACTCCATATCTCTCGTGTCTTCTGAGCATCGTCCGATGCGACAGGCAATAATAATTCTGTGTGTGACACTGGGAACATCCCCCCGTCGTGGCGTGTGTGTTCATCCCACGTGGTCCCGTGCTGCCACCCCGTCCCCTCTGACACACCAGCGACAGCGCCGTGACGCAGTGTCAGGCTCGCGTGTCACCAGGTCCTCCCATCCACGCGCGCCCACCTCCCCCCGTGACTCCTGTGGTCTGTGATGCTGGTCCCATCCCGCCCGCACCCCGCGGAGGCGCGCTCTCCGGGGGAGTCTGAGGTCAGTAGAGTAGAGGGTTTTGTTGCGATGCTTGTAACAAGTAGACAACTTTGTATTTAAAGTCTATTCTTGGTCATTATTTATTATGATAATACATCGGTTGACAGAACTTTATTCTGGTATAGAAAGTATTAAAAGTTGTTTTTTCAGCAATGACTGTTTCCTTTCTGCTGTTAGAATAAAATGTCTTTGAAGTAGTCCCGTTCCATCCAGTGTTTTATGCAATAAAACCTCTACCTCTGGAAAAACAACCTCTTTTCCTAGTCCCGTCTGTCTGCCAGGAAGGGGAGGACCGGCGTGCAGCTTGGTCGGACTGGTGAGACTGAGTCAAATCCCGCTGAGAAAAGGGAAAAAATGGGCCAGCCGTATCCTGGGCCCTGGGCCCTGCGCACGGGGGCTTGAGCTGAATGACTCTCTGTGCAGTATAAGGAGTGTGTGTGAATGTGTGTGCGCGCACACAGGTGTGTGCCTTTGTGCCTGTGTGTACACTCGTGTATATACATGTATGTGTATGTATGTGCATGCATGCACACCCATGTGCATGTGTGAAGTCTGTCTCTGGAAAGCCTGGCAGACACCAGTTTCAATAAGGTGAAACCTGCGGAAATAAAAACGCTTTTCGTATCACAGTAATTACATCAGACATGGAAAGCACTGGGATCTATTATTCCCTTTTACTGGTAAAAAGTGGTGTTTTTTTTTAATCACTCAGTGCAAGGAAGTCTTTTGCCTCCACATCATCAGAGGAGTCTGACTTCTCCCTCTGCCAAAGGCCGAGGCACGGACACGGCCTAGGTGTCGGCTGGAGCAGGGCCCGGCGCTGAGGCTGGCGGAGGGGCGGGGAGGGGCGCCCGCAGGGCTGGGGCAGGCAGGGCGGGGCTTGGTTTGTTGTCCTGGGGTTGGTCCTGAGCCCCAGGGGGTTAGCGCGGCTGCAGCCTTGGGATTGGAGGGTCCGAGAACCGTCCTTGCAGAGGCGCCCCTTTACAGGAGCCTGCGCGTCACCCCGTTTCTCTTACATGTGGGGTCGCCGGACAGGAGCAGGGAATGAAGGAAGCCTCGCAGTCATGTTGTCACCAACGGCCGAGGTGAGTCACGGGTTTACGGTGAGAGGCGGGGCGTGGCCCCTCAGGGAACGAGGTGGACGGAGGGGTCACAACGCCACAGACACGACGCCCCAAGGCGGCCCAGGGACTCGGGGCGTGGGGTGGCCATGAGGGACGTGGGTTCGAATCCTCTCACCACCGCCCATCCGCGGAGCGGCTGACGGGTACCAGGGCACACGCAGTCACACGCAGTCCCACGCTCATCACTTCCCATCCTCGCCGAGAGGCCCTGGGAGCCTGCTCCTTCCCCCGAGCAGGCGGGGCCGCGGGGCTGCTGGTCCCCAGGGCTGGGTGGCGCTTGTCCTGTCTCCCGTGTTGGGGAGGCTCCCCCGCCCGCCTGACACCTGCATGTGCCAGTGTGTCACGCAGCCCTCACCTGGCAGATGGCACGCACCATCCCACGGAACCCAGCCTCACATACTGGGATCCGCACCGCCAGGCAGGAGGGCCGGCACGTTCCGGGAACCGGGGTAGGTCTCCGTGGGAAGGGAAAATCGCACGGCCTCATGCAGGATTCACGTGTCGCCGCCGGGCCTGCCGCCACGTCGGGCTTGTGCCATTTACTCTCTTCACCTGTTGAGAGAAAGGAGAGAGACAGAGAGAGGGCGGGGGGCAGGGGAGGCAGGGGGAGGGAGGGGAAGGGCTTATGCGACCAGGGAAATCACAGGCAAAGGAAGAGGAGGGGGAAATTTAAATGATCCCCGACCGCACTGTTTCGCTGTTAATACAGAAATACAGTGTGAGACACATTTAATGGGCTCTATTTTTTATTATACTATGCTGAATAATTAAGTTTGAAGCTAAGTGTCACATGGATTTATCTTTTAATTAAAAAAGCATGGTTCACGCATATTTGAGTGGTAGTCCAAATAAATGCAATATAGGAATTTATGCTTGTTTATCTAGGTGTTAATTACCTGAGATTGTTCCGGATTACTTCTTTTTATAAAGTGTCATAGGCTCGTGTCAGGACGAATAAAGCTTGCCCGTGGAGCCTTATCAATTTGCTAAGTCGAGTGCTGGGGTCGGGGCAGCGGGGGGAGCAGGAAAAAACTTTGGGGTGGTTATGTATACACACAGCCCCCCATTCAACCCACACCCAATAAAACCGTCGTTTTTAGGAAATATTTCTCGGACATAAAGGCATAAATATATCTTCGTTGCTTTACGGCCTCTTGTCCACGGCTGTTTATAAGCCACGTGATTATTTATGCTCTGGGTTATGAGGAGTTGGGCGGGGAGAGGCCGGAAGAGACTCCAGCCATCACGCCACCTGAGCCGGCAGCTCCCTGAGCCCGGGAGGGAGGCGGGGGGCCGGGAGGAAGGGGCCGCAGGAAGTGGGCTGCTGTGATCTGTCTGAAGCGTGTCCGCCTCCTGCGGCTCCAGGAAAGGCGGCCCGTGGGAGGAAGAGGGGTCACCAGGTCGAGGGTGATAGGTCGTGTTTGGAGGTCAAGGACACACAGGGACAGGAGGCCCAGAGCCCCACCAACAGTTTGCCACGCCTCGGTCAGAGCTGGCTTTTTTTCTTCTTTTTTTAAATATATTTTTATTGATTTCAGAGAGAAAGGGAGAGGGAGAGAGAGAAACATCGATGATGAGAGAATCACTGATCGGCTGCCTCCTGCACGCCCCACACCGGGGATCGAGCCTGTGCCCTGACCGGGAATAGAACCCTGGCCTCCTGGTTCACAGGTCGATGCTCAATCATTGAGCCACGCCGGCCGAGAGCCTGGCTTCCTCTTTGTTTACACACTGATATTTGGTGGCTTCAGCAGGGGGCGGGGAGAAACGGAAGGAGTGGGAGCAGCCGGTGGCGGGTGGTGCACCTTGCTGGGGGAGGGGGCGCTGCATTTTCTGCATCCGCTGGCCTTTCCCACGAGTCCGGCCTCTGTGCTGGCTGACAGGCCCCCAGAGAGTCCAGGAGAAGAGCTGCAGGCCTGTGGGTTCCCCGGCTCGGTGGCCTTTTCTCAGGGCGCAGGGAGGGCTGTAGGGGAGCGGGGCCTCGCTCAGCAGCACTTCTGTCCAACTGACCTGGGGGCCAGGGAGCCCCGACAGCAGACCTGCCCAACCTGGGGCTCTGGGCCTGGGAGGCTGCCGTTCCCAGTGTCTCCCCTCCCTGGGGGTGGCGGGGGGACTGGACGGAGGGGACCGGTCACTGGCAGTGACCGGGGGGCAGGGAGCAAGGCAGGCTGCAGGCGGGGTGGGGCTCCGTCACTGTGGGCAGGTGGGGGCCTGGCCTCGGCACCAGCCGGCTCCTCTGAGGGGTCAAGGGAGGAAAGAGCCACAGGGGCCATCCCTGCCCCGGCCTCGGGCCCGGCCATGCGCGACCCTGTCGTCTGACTCATTTCCTTTAGCACCACGTGTCCTGCTGGCGCGTGGCGAGCACTGGGGGACGGAGCCCGAGGCCGGGTCAGCGTCTGCCCGCTGCCCCCCCCCGCCCCCTGCTGACCTGGCCCCTCCCAGGCCTGTGACCCGGGGTCACGCCTTGTCTTACTGCCTTTCAAGGCTCAGCTTGCTGACAGGGTGGTTTCCGGGCGTCCACACACATCCTCCAGATGTAATTCACGGCCAAGAGGCGCTCCTCGGGGGACGAGGCGGGAATTAGGCGCGGAGGGTCGGGCGGTGCCGGGCCCAGGGTGTGGGAGCCAGAGAGGGGTCACCTCCCTCCCACCAGGCCCAGGCCCCAGCGCTGAGGTCCTCCCGCCTCCGGGCTGGAGGGGAGGGTCCGCGCCTGCCTGGGGGGGGGGGGGGGGGCGGAGAGCGAGGGCATTTGTTAGCAGTGAGCAGCCTGACCCCTCCCCCCTCCCCCGCCCCCCCTACTCCTCTTGGGGACGGCACCCGGCATTTAAAATATTGTGTTTGCCTTGAAAATGGGCCCATGTTCCCTCCAGGCTGTCAGCGTTTCGCCGCATGTTCACTGGGAAGAAACCTCACAGGGTGTCGTGCCCGACATGCCCGCCCAGGCGGAGAGGAAGCTGCCCGGCCGGCCTGGCTCAGTGACTGAGCAGCGACCTAGGAACCAGGAGGTCAGGGTTCGATTCCCGGTCAGGGCACATGTCCGGGTTGCGGGCTCCATCCCCAATGAAGAGCGTGCAGGAGGCAGCCGATGGATGATTCTCTCTCACCATTGTTTCGATCCCTCTCTCCCTCTCCCTTCCTCTCATCATTGTTTCAATCCCTCTCTCCCTCTCCCTTCCTCTCATCGTTGTTTCAATCCCTCTCTCCCTCTCCCTTCCTCTCATCATTGTTTTGATCCCTCTCTCACTCTCCCTTTCTCTCTCTGAAATCAATTTTAAAAAAGAGGGAGAGAAGAGGAAGCCAAGGGCGCAGGGGAGCTCAGACGTGGGCCCCGCACAGCCTCTCGCGCCTCAGGGGCCTCGGGTGTCACTCAGAGCGACGTCAGGGCGGCTGCTGAGGCTCTGTGCGTCCTGGAGCCGGCAGTGACCGCAGGGGAGAGGACGCATCGGTCCCAGCAGGTGCCGCTGTGACCCCCGACGGCCAAGGAAGCCTGGTCACACGGCGTGGTCGACCAGCTGTCTCATCCCTCACCCAGCAGTCAGCGATGGCGCTCTGCCTCAGGGTGTGTGGGCACGGGCTGGCAGCTGTGGGCCGGGATGAGCTCGGCCGGGGAGGTCCCGGTAGTGCTTGATGACCTAGGAAGGGCCCAGGAAGCCACAGGCCACCGAGGGTGGGGCGCAGCTCCTTCCACCGTAGGCTCCTGGACGGCCCTCCGTGTCTGAATGTCCAGGCTCCGTGACTCCCTCATGCACACCAAGGTCCATGTGATTGACCCAAAGGGCAGTGGGGATAGGAAATGAGATGGAGCGCCCACCCAGGGGAAGTGGTGAGGCTGGGCCTGCATGGGGACCAGGCTGGGTGCGGGGGGAGGGGGCTCAGGGAGTGAGGGAGCAGGTTCCAGGAGGAAGCGTCCGTGTTCCCCAAAGCAAAGCCCCGGAGGCACCAGGTGGCTTCTGAGAGGAACCAGCAGGCCAGCAAGACTGGAACCCGAGGAAGAGGATGCGGTCGGAGGAGAAAGCGTCTATGGGCTGGTCTGCATGGCAGGGCCCACTGTTTCTTGTAATTTAAAAAAAATTCCTCATCACAGGATATGTCCTCACTGATCTCACAGAGAGAGGAAGAGAGAGAGAAACATTGTCTTCTGTATGTACCCGTTAGGGGATTGCACCTGCAACCTGGGCATGTGCCCTGACTGGGAATCAAACCAGCACATGGCGACACGCCAACCAGCTGAGCCACACGCCAGGGCTCCAGTGTTTCTGATTGTCATGGAGACCAGAGGGACTGACAGGTCCTGTTCCTTCCGTCACCTTGACCCTCCCCGGCTGCAGGCTGGTGAGGTGGGACCGGCTCCCACCCCCGTCAGCACGGCTTAGCGCCCCGGCGCACTCACAGGTGGTCTTGTGACCCCCGCTGCTCCCCCCAGGACCTGAGCCTCGCCAAGAGCCTGGGTGAGACGCTGCGGGTGAGGCTCCCTGCTTATTATCTCTGCGCGTGCGCCTCCAGGGCGGGCGGGGATCGGCCGCGAATAGTAACGCCCTACGGGGGCACCGCCATTAAACAGAGCGCGCTGCTTACAGCGAAACAACGATGCCGCGACCTACCTTCTCCTTGTTAATTGACAGTGGCCGGTGCCCCGTGCAGGGGTGACGCCGCCTCTTCCAAGGGGGAGGAGTCGCTGTTGCGTGTGGCCCTGTGCGCACCTGCGTGGAGCCCAGGGCTTTGGTGGGTCGGGTCCAGATCTGAATCTCAGCTCTGCCCAGCAAGCGGCTGAGACCATGGCGGGTGCCCCCCCGCCCCCCGCTCGTCCCTGCAGACACGCACCAGTGCCAGCCAGGCCCACGGGGATGCCGTCCCGTGTGTGCGTGCGTGGCCCTGTGCGCGTGCGTGGCCCTGTGTGCGTGTGTGGCCCTGTGCTCGTGCGTGGCCCTGTGTGCGTGCGTGGCCCTGTGCTCGTGCGTGGCCCTGTGTGCGTGCGTGGCCCTGTGTGCGTGCGTGGCCATGTGTGCGTGCGTGGCCCTGTGCTCGTGCGTGGCCCTGTGTGCGTGCGTGGCCATGTGTGCGTGCGTGGCCCTGTGTGCCGTGGCCCTGTGTGCCGTGGCCCTGTGTGCGTGCGTGGCCCTGTGCTCGTGCGTGGCCCTGTGTGCGTGCGTGGCCCTGTGTGCGTGCGTGGCCCTGTGTGCGTGCATGGCCCTGTGTTCCTGTGTGGCCCTGTGTGCCGTGGCCCTGTGCTCGTGCGTGTCCCTGTGTGCGTGCATGGCCCTGTGTTCCTGTGTGGCCCTGTGTGCCGTGGCCAGCTGTGCTCATGGCTGGAGTGCCCTGTTGGCTGCAGTGCCCCGAGTCGATCGCTGTTTCTTGTGGAGTAAATCGTGCCGTCGGCTGGCTTGCTGAAGGCTAATGAGCCCATGTCCAGCATCTGAGAAGCCAGATAACAAGACATGCTTTTCTCCATTGGCTCCCATTGATGTATTAATTAATGAATCCGAGGTTCCCCATCGAGCGGCAGGAGTGTTTAAGTCACTGCTGAGCTGTGCGGAGTGCAGCCCCCCACTTGCTCCCAGATGCTGCCAGGGCTGGGGGGGGGGGGGCATGTCTACCTGGCTGACCAGGGCTAGCCCAGGTGGGAGCCGGGTCGGCCAGGAGGCAAGCCCTCCATGTGAGCAATGGGGCAGCTCGGGCTGTGGGGGGGTGGGGGGGGGAGGGGAGAGACAGGGGGCCAGGCCGCCCTTGGGACTCAGCTTTTGCTCCACCCACTTCCTCTGGGATTTCTAAGACTGAAAAGAGCCCCAAGACCGGACCTCCCGATGCCGTCTTCAACCCCACTGACAACCTGCTGCAGGCGGCTGCGGGCGTCCTGGGGGCTGCGGGCGTCCTGGGGGCTGCGGGCATCCTGGGGGGCTGCCCAGCACTGGGGTTGGTGGTTTACTATCAGGGGCAGCGAACGGCGGGTCTGTGTGGGTCCCAGCCTGGCCCCGCACTCCAGTTGTTGAGTCTCTGAGCCCATGCCCTGTGGGTGGCGGAGATGAGGGTAGTGTGGGCCCCAGAGGGTCCTCGGTGACCGCCCGGGCCGAGGCTGTGTGGGTCCGGGAAGAATAACTAAGTAAAGGCCACACCTTATTCCATATGGGGCGAGGGGGGAGGCTGGTGCACAGCGTCCTGATGCCCGCTTCCACCGCCGTGTGCTGGGCACTTGCTTCCCAGACAGAAGGACAAGGGCCTCTGAGCGTTTTCTCCTCGCAAGTGGCTCACACTGTTCTCGGCAACTTTTCTAGAAGCTTCTATTTCCATCCTGGTCCCCAGAGAAGCCATGCGCACCGCCCCCACCCCCCACCCGCCCCGGGCCCGTGCGTAGGTCACCGTGTGCCCTCTCACCCCAGCGCAAGCCGGCAGTCGGGTGACGCTTCTTTACAGACTCGCTCACCCCTGAGAATCTCAGACGGCGTTGCTGGCTCCCAGCCTGAAGGCGCGGGCAGCCCTTGCCACCCTGCAGCCCGTGGACCGGGGTCTCCAGGGCGCACGGCAAGGGGCCCTGCATGTCACAGCTCTGCCACCAGCCAGCAAGGACCGGGCGCACCACAATGGCACCGGGCCCGCCATGGCGGGCCTCCATGTCTTCCCTGTGCCCCGTGCCCTCTCTTGGGGATGGACGGAGGTCACCCGCGGACCCCTCCACGCCACACTCTGCCGCGCTCCTGAGGGCGAGGGCCCGGCAGTCCCACCCGCCACCCTGCAGCCTCTTCCCTCCCCACTTCAGACCCACAAACCTAATGTTTGCAACTAGGATTCCACTCTATTTAGAATCAATAACCACTTAGAATTAAACTTCGAGCCGAACTATAAACCATAAAAGCCCCTGATTATTTCATTAGTAATTTGCTAATTGGCATTAGAGATTCAATTACACATTCCAAATATTTGATGAATTATTTCGGCGCCGTATAGAAAGCCGGGGACGGGGACAGGGACCACATTTCTCAGGAAGCACCGAGCCCGGAGGGAGGGGTGGCTCGCAGGAAGCCAGCGTGGCTGCGCGCCTGGAGCCTGACACGGGGATGAGCCTGGTCCCCGGGAGGGAGGCGCCCGCCCAGGCGGCCCCCAGCGCGCCCGGCGCCAGCGGGCGGCCCAAGCCCAGGGACCCAGCTTCTCCCCGCCGCTCCCTCGCTGCCTGTGAAGACAGCTCCTTCTCTGCTTGGATCTGCTTCCCACAACAGAAGGTGCTTCCTCCCACCTTCTCGTCCTGCTGACGGGCTGTTTTTTGACTTGGATGAGAACGAGTGAGCCCCCCCTCTCCCCCTCCCCACCCGCCTGATTCATCTCGCGGCGGCCCTGTCTGCCGTGGACACCAGATGGCCCCCACAACCTTCTTAGAATAGATTTGCATTCGATACGGCGCGGCTCTGGCTGCCTCCCGTAAGGTGTGGGAGTGCTGCTTCTCGGCGCAGGAAGAGGAGATAATTTCAGGGCCTGAAAAAAGATGCCCAAATGTTCATTTCTGTGTCTGCTGGGATTCTTCTCCCGTGTGGGCGCCGGACCCGCGCAGGCTTGAGGTTTCTCAGGTGTGAGGGCGCGGTCCGCCAAGAAACGGCCCCCTGGTCGCACGGTGCCCGCAGCCCGGTGCCTCGGGCACCAGCCCCGCCCACCCACGCCGCCAGGGGACGATCGAGCGCCACGGCAACACTGGTATTTGAAGCCAGGTGTTGGCTCCCAGTCGGCCTGGCCCTCTGCGGACACCTGCTTGTCTGTCTGTCCTGCGGGCGGACGGACGGACAGACGGACGGGGAGCTGAACTGGGGTCCAGTGAGAGCATAGCGCCCCCTCCCGCCACTGCTGCGCTCACCCTGGACTGGGTGGGGGCAGGGAAGTACATTGCTCACGGGTCCGCACGTCTAATGCTGGGGGAGGCCAGGTGTGCGGGAAGTCAGGAGGGTGAAGGGTTGATGCGGCTCAGGAGGCGTGTGGAGCTCACACGGGGCCACAGGGTCGGAGGGAGTCCTTCGCTCCGAAAGGGCCAGCGACCCCTGCCGTGCGGCGGCCGAAGGTCCCCTTGCTTTTGGGCGCGACAGTGTGTACCTCCACCAGCTCAGGAAGGACAGGCACCCGTTCTGTTTGTTTTAATCTGTTTTTATTGATTTCAGAGAGGAAGGGAGCGGGAGAGAGAGAGACAAGAGAGACACCGACCGGCTGCCTCCTGCACGCCCCCACTGGGGATGCAGCCTGCAGCCCAGGCCTGTGCCCTGACCGGGAACTGAACCGTGACCTCCTGGTCCATACGCCACGCCGGCCGGGCTGTACCAGCTTTTATGAGCAGCTGCCTCGCGTCCCTGTGGGAACTGGGTGAGGTTGGAGCCAAAGCCGATGGAGTGACCGCCGGTTGTGATCGGCTGCAGGCAGTGACCTCTCGGAGGGGCCCGTGCTCCCCACCCCTCCCGACCGGAGCCCTTGGAAGCAATGAGGCTCCGAGAAGCATGGCGTTCGCCTGTCCATCACCCCCAGAGCCTGGGCGGAGCCCTGGAGGAGGGGTGGCTGTCGGCATAGAGGCCCTCCCCCCAGGTTCGCGTCCAGCCTCCCGCCAGGGGCCCCCAGAGGGCCCTCCCCTGACCCCTCCCTCTCCCCTCCTGGCCTTCTGTTGGGGCTGCCCTGCTCCCCACACTGCCAGGGCCTTGGGAGGATCAGCTCTTCCTGGCTCCAGTCGATATTGAACACCGACACGGAAGAGGAAATGCCACCGTTTAGGTGGACACAGAGCGGGTGGAGAAGGTCGTTATCATCTAGGGAAACGCAAGGTCAAGGCCGGCTCGTTGGCTCCTTCCTTCTCCATCCCTGGCGGTCAGTCCTCCAGCCCTTTAGGGGGCAGGGCTGCCTCGTCCAGAACTCGTGCACTGCATCCCGAATGCACCGTGGTGCCTGTTACACACATACACACACACACCCTCACACAACTCTACACACTCACACACACACCCTCACACAACTCTACACACTCACACACACACACACACCCTCACACAACTCTACACACACACACACACCCTCACACAACTCTACACACCCTCACACCCACACATCTATACACACACACCCCTTCACCCTCATATACACAACCTCACACACACACACACACACACACACCCTCACACAACTCTACACATCCTCACACACACACATACCCCTTCACCCTCACACACACAACCTCACACACACATACACACCCTTACCCTCACACACACATACCCCCTTCACCCTCACTTACACACACCTACACACACACACCTATACACATACACACAACTTTACATACCCACAGACACCCTCACCTTCAACCTCATACATTCTCATACACACTCACACACACACTCACACACACACACACCTTCACACACAACACTACACACCCACACACACCCTCATCCTCACACACCCACCCACCCACCTGTGCACACACACGCACCCACACACGTCCCTCAAGGCTGTGAGAAGACGAAAGGCGTGGCCTGCCTGCTCCCACAGCCCCCTGTCTCCCTCCAGGGACACTCTGTCCTCCTGAGAGGGTGGCAGGCCCTGGGCCAGGGAGGCCTCAGAAAGGCGCCTGGGCTGCTCTCCGGGAACCCACCGCCCAGTGGGAGGGGCACGCCCGTCCCTGATCACAGTGGCATGTGCGAGGAAGGGCAGGACAGGGGTGAGAAGGGCAGCTGGTAAGATGTCACCTGGCCCAGTGTGGGGGAGGGCGGAGGTCAGAGGTAACCTTGGGGGAGGGCGGAGGTCAGAGGTAACCTGACTATATAATAGAAGAAAACTACTTAAAAGTGAGGGGGGCTGAGGTCCGCCGCCTCCGAAGGAAGTCCGTTTGGAGGGAGGAGGTGACGCCGGCCCTTGTCCTGGGATGCAGTGTGGTGAGAGAGGCCTGGGTGGCGGCAGGTGCCGGGCGGCGGGCAGTGGGCCTGGCCCCACCGGGCGGGAGGGAGCTTCGCACACACGGTGCTGGGCCTTGCATTTGAGTTGCTGGGGCATCGATGAACTAGGCCGGGACGGGTCCTGGGAAGATGTGGCGTCCACGTGTGTGACAGGGTGCTCTTTTAAAGAAGAGGGGGTCTAGCCTGGAGTGCTAAATGGCCGCCCCTTCCCCCTTCCCCACCTCCCCTTTTCCCCACCCCACACCCCCCACCCCCCGCAGCCCCAGGAGGGAGGCTCTGGGTGGGAGGCAGGAACAGGGCCGGGTGCCTGTAGGAGACGCGGCAGAAGCTCCCGAAAGGAAGTCGGAGTCGGGGGCCCTGGGACTTTGGACGGGTCCCAAGTCAGCGGGGGCCAAGCCGAGGCTGGCTCCACATCTGGATCCCATCAGGCCAGGGCCCTGTCTTCCCATGACACGGAATTCACACGGCTGAGAGGGGACACGGGGCACACGGCTGCCGTAAAGGCTTGAAAATCTGAGCTCTGGTCAGATCTCCAAGGGGCACTCGGGGTTCCGGGACGGTTTCCAATGAAACCGTTCATTACACCGTGTGGTTTCAGCACGCATGGCCCTCAAGTGCGGACAAGGGGGCGTCTTGCTGACCTTGAAGGGCCGAGGGCCACGTGGGACCAGCGCCGGGCGCTGCACCCCGGGGTGGGGCCCGGACACTCGAAGCTGCTTGTCTTAAAAGCCTTAACACGGTGCCCGCGGGTCTGCCACCCTGCTCAGGAGGACAGATGCACGGACCGGAGGGCAGCCTGCCTGCTCCTGCCTGGATTTCCGTGCATCCGGACGAGTTAGGAGCAAATTAGCAAAGGCTTCTTTTATTTTTATTTATTTATTTTAAAGGAGCCTGCAACTGAGGTATGTGCCCCTGCCCGGAATCGAACCCGGGACCCTTCGGTCTGCAGGCCGACGCTCTATCCACTGAGCCACACCAGCCAGGGCGACAGAGGCTCCTTGCTGGGAAGTCTGCTCCCAGATGGACTGGGAGAGGCACCCTGGACGCCCTGGGCACCTGCTTCAACTGGGTTCCTGAGGGCAGCTCCCCAGCCCCTGTCCAGGGGCCCACCTGCCTCTGAGGGGCGTGTCCCGAGAACTGAAAGGTACACGGGGCTTCCCAGGGGGCAGCAGGGGCAGCCACTCCCCAGCTGTGACAGCTACTCTGCCCCAGGAGCTGCCCTGTCCCCCCGGGGGAGGCGTGTCCCTGGCCGAGCATCCTCCACTTCCCGGAGGCAGCCCGCCCGTCCGTCCCCTGCGGGCAAGGAGCTTGGAGTCGGGGAGGAAGGGCCTGCAGCGCCCAGCGAGGGACGGAGGACCGCCGAGGGCTGGGAAAACCCACAACTCCTGGCGGTTCCACCCCGGAGCCCCTCAGCTTCCTTCCGTCCCCGGGACTATATTTCTGAGGTCCCCAGTGAGCCCTGGGGCTCGTTACGGCCGCGCAGTCCCCGCGTGAGTGATGCCGAGGGGCCGGGCCCGCCTCTGCCTGTGACACCTGCGGTGACGAGCAGGCGCCCGGCTGCAGGGCTACATCCGCACCAGCCGTTAAATCCGAGGCATGGAAAGGGCGGTTTCACCCCCAAAGCGGCTTACCGCTGCCCGACTCCGTGCCTGTGAGCAGAGCAAGCAGGCCCTGCGGCGGGGCTCAGGGGTCCAGGATCGACCTAGGAACCAGGAGGTCACGGTCGGATTCCCCGACAGGGCACGTGCCTGGGTTGCGGGCTCGATCCCCAGTGTGGGGAGTGCAGGAGGCAGCCGTCCATGACGCTCTCTCATCGTTGACGTTTCTGTCCCTCCCTCTCCCTCCCTCTCTCTGAAATCAAACAAGATATATTAAAAAAATGAAGCAAAGCTGGTCCTGTCACTGCTCCCATCTCCCCGAGGAACTTCCACAGACGCGGCAGCAGCACCTGCCTTGTTTAGCTCGGGGCTATACACACCCTACACGAGTCGGAGGCGGCTCCTAATTTTTTCAATGAAAGCCCCTGTCAGTCAAAGACTGCGTCGCCTTCCCACTCTGAGGAGCTGGGAAAGGCACAGGTGTGGGCACCTGCGGCCCCCAGCGGAGCCTGCAGACCCGGGGCGGTGTCCCTGCCGCCGTGCCCGCCGCTCCCCGTGAACGCGCGCGATTTCACCCACAAGGAGAGGACCCCCTTCGTGAGTGACGTTAGAATGTCTAAGAGGTTTTATTTGTTATTTTTAAAAAATATTTTTTATTGATTTCGGAGAGGAAGGGAGAAGGGAAGAGAGAGAGAAACATCCGTGATGAGAGACAATCATGGATCGGCTGCCTCCTGCACGCCCCTCACTGGGGATCGGGCCCACAACCCCGGCATGTGCCCTGACCGGGAATCCGCGACCTCCTGGTTCCTGGGTCCACACTCAATCGCTGAGCCACGCCGGCCACCTGTGAGGATTGCCCTTGGATGTCGATGCTGCCGCCCGTTGCGCAGGGGCATGAATCGACGTGGGCGAAGCTGGTGGCTCCTCAGGTGAGTCCACATTCCCAAGTGGACCCTGCAGGTGGCCCACGCCAGGGGAATGAGCCCGGGACACGGCGGGACCGGGACAGAGTCGGCCTGACAGCAGAGCCTCCCGCCCAGGAAGGAGTTAACCGAGGAAATAAAACCAGCGAAGTATCGCCTCCAGACGTCCATTCCAGCGCCGCCTGCTTCCTCTCCGCTCACACGCCAGATGTTCAGCCCTCGCTAATCACTGCAGATGTAATGGGGTAGAATGCCGCACTTGGCGGGCGCGCTGGCATTAATCCCGCATCTTGCGCGAGGGAGAAGATTTTAAAAATATAATGATATCTCATTAATACCCAGGTTTTATTTCCTTTCCACGGGAAGGGACTGAGAGAGGCAGCCATTTGCCGGGCGTTTGCTTTCCACGTTGGGCCCCCTGCGTGGTCCTGTGTGTGTGTGTGTGTGTGTGTGTGTGTGTGTGTGTGTGTGACTGTGCACTCGCTAGGGTGCAGAGGAGCCCCAGATTGGGGCGCAGGGAGATGCCCCGGGTCGGTGAGGAGGCCGCCACTCCCCACAGTCACTATTATATGCACGAGACGGTTCCACGCTGTCTGCGGACCTGACGCGCGAGCTGCTCCCGGGCTGGCTTCCCGCCTGGAGTGTTTGTATTCCTTAATTTGAAGGGAAATGGCCCGTGCCCTGTCCTCACTGCGTGTGGGGGGAGGGGCCCCGGCTCCGAGGGGCCTCCGTGCGGTGGGCGAGCTCCTCACCCCGCGTGGAGCCCTCGTTCTGCTCCCCAGGCCCCCGTGGGAGTCACCAAAGAACAAAGAAGTTCTTTTCCCCAGAGAATCGCCAGCTAGAATGCAGCCGGGGAGGAGGCTGGATGAGGAATGAAGAGGACCCCAGCACCCCGGCCCGCTCCCCCAAATGAGACATCAGTCTCTGCACCAGCTGCCATGGTGCCGGGCGCTGAGCAGCACGCCGGGCCCCTCCGCCTCCTGAGGCAGCGCCTGTCCCCAGGGGCCCGCCCAGCGCACAGGCCCGCCCAGCGCGGTCCAGGCTGGCCCCGGGGGGGGGGGGGTGCGGGCACCCATGGAGCAGGAATGCCGGGCTTGCCTCTCCACGAGGGGAGAGACAGGGTTTTCTGGGTCCTGTTTCTGTCTGGACCGACGCCTGGTTCGTACACAGGACTCCGGGCTGGTCCAGGAATGGCTCCCGGCGGCAAGCTCACCTCGTCAGGGTCTCCCGGGCCAAGTACAGTGCCTGGCACATGAGGGCCTCTTCCCACCTCTTCCTTTCTTCGTACTTTTAAAATAGGTTTTATTGATTTATATATCGCCAGTTAGAATGCACGATATATAAATCAATTATAATATATGTATATATTAGAGAGAGTAAAGGCAGCGGGGGAGAGAGAGAGAGAGAGAGAGAGAGAGAGAGAGAGAGAGAGAGAGAAGTATTGATGAGAGAGAAACATCAACATTGATGGGCTGCCTCCTGCACGCTCCCAGCTGGGGATCGACCAGGGCATGTGCCCCGACCAGGAACCAACCCGTGACCTCAACCCCTGAGCCCCACCGGCCAGACCCCACCTCTTGCTGAAGGGAGAGAATAGGGGAATAAATTAATGGAGCGTGAGGGCCTCTGGGGAGAGGCGGGTGGGCTGGCGATTCAGTGCCTCGTCCTTAGCCATCATTGTCGGGGCGAGTGTGATGGATCCTGCAGTAATGAGATTGACGAGACAGATGGCGGCTGCCAGGAACTCAGCGAAGGCCGGGGTGATGGGGAGGCGACGGCTCGGTGTCAGGCCGGCGGCCGAGTGGGCGCCAGGGGAAGCTCCGTTGTGGTTTCCATGCTGTGGGGATGCAATGATCTGGGGTGCCACGTGTCGGCTCAGGCAGCAGAAGTCGCTGGATGGCCGGGAGCTCCTGGGGTCCCGGAGGCCCCCAGGGGTGTGGGGCGGGCCGAGCACCCGCAGCCGCAGGGGGCAGGACGGGAGGGCGGAGGGTGCGCGGGGCCGCGGTGTCTCTGAGATGAGGCCAGCTCCGCAGACTCTTCTTAATCTGGGTTTGTTTTTGTTTTGTGTGTGTTTTTTCTTTTTTAATTGAAGTTATTTCTGGACACTGCCAACTGGATATATAGGCTCCACCTCTCCGCGGCTCTCCCCGCCGTCCCCGGGACACTGGTAGGAGGAAGCCCAGCATTTTCCTCCTGGGACACGGCCGGGGCGTCCACGGGAGGGATTTCCACGCCAGGATCGTGGGAAGGAAGGAGCTGGGGGCGGGGGGCTGGGCTTCTTTCCTTTTCCTGCCTGGAACCCCATGAGGCCAGGACTCGGGGCCCAGGAGTGGGGCCTGGTCGGGGGTGAGGTGGGGGGGCAGCGAGGGGCTGAGCAGACAGGCCACCATCTGGGCAGCCCCAGGGCTGTGGCTGCGGTTCGTGTCTGGGTCCTAGAGCCGGAGAGCAAGGCTGCCAGGCCCCAGGCAGGGGTGGGCTCCGCATGGAACTGGCGAGTGGGGCCCCAGGCCTGTGAGGGAGGGGACACTGCCCTCCGTCCCGCCCCTCGCTCTGATGTTCACGGTGCCCTCTGCGCCGTCCGGGCCGTGAGAGGCAGACATTTGAAAGAGGGCTGTCACTCAGTCCTCCGGGGGGGCACTGGCCCCACAGGGTGCGGGGGCAGCCCCAGGCCGTCGGGGCAGCAGGTGGGGGTGTCCTTACTGGGTTCCCACGGGACCAGGGTGATAGTCAGTGAATAAGCGGAAGCAGCAGTGTTTCTGGAGCTTCCTCCATGGAAACGGATGCTGCGCCGGACACGGGCTGGGGCGGGGTGGCCGCCAGACAGACAGCTGCGGGGCCCCGGCCCTGGTCGGCCAGGCCCTTCTCAGCGATGAGGCCCTGGAGGCTCTCAGGAGGCAGCGGCATCGTGGTTGGCAGTGGGGCTCTGTGGGCATCCCTCTGCACCCGGAACGGGGTGCCCGGCTCCCTACAGACGGAGGTTGACAGTGCTGCCGGGAAGCCGGTCAAGGAGCAGATCTGCGGAGACAGGGTCCGAGGTTTAAACAACCCGTTAAACGGCTGTCGTTGTCAATAACCTGATCCGCACGTGGGCAAGACACGCTGGGCGCTGAGCCGGCCTGAGACGCGTGGGCGTGCACGGGCGAGATGAGGGGGCGAGGCTGCGCCGGGGGTGCCCTGCGTCTCGTTTTCTGGGCCAGATGCTGAAGAGTTCAGGGATCGCTGCCTGATGCTAATTTGCAGACGATACGTCAGTGCTGAGCGAGGACACGGGGGCGACACGGGGATCCCTCGGCCGCCCCTTTACCTCCCAGCAGCCGCCCAAGGTCGGCACAAAGGCAGGGTCTTCGTTCAGCAGCGAAGCGGCTCCGAGAGAGGAGGCTGGACTGAGAGGGACACGCGTCTGAGATCACGGACCCGGGGTCCTCCGTGCCAGCCCGTGCCTGGGCCAGGCCCCCTCAGCCTTGCGTCCGCACCCAGGACCCTGAGCACCGGGCTGAGCGCAGAACCCCATGAATAGAAGCTGTTGGTATTCATCTTGGGGTTCATCGCGCACCGCAGGGCCGACCACTGGTGGGGCTGGGCTGCCCTGGGATGGGGGTAGGGGCCCTTCTGCCCGTGTGTCCAGGTGGCTGCCCACACGGGTCCTCTGGGGTCCAAAGTCCTAGGCATCCGGGTGCTCACCTTCATTCTCTTTTAATTTAAAAAAATATATATATTTTCATTGATTCCGGAGAGGAAGGGAGAGGGAGGGAGCGATAGAAACATCAGTGATGAGAGAGAATCATGGGTCAGCTGCCTCCTTCACGCCCCCGACTGGGGGTGACCCCACAACCCGGGCCTAGAGCGCACAGAACCAGCTGACAGATGCCACGTCACCTCCCACAAAGGCAGTGAGCTCGGGCCGGCAGCAGCGGCAGCCTCCCACCGGAGAGGAGGTCAGCGCGGGGCCGGCCCAGCCCCTGCCGGTCTGATAAGAAAAGGAGCAATTTTAAAAATCAATGGGCTCTTCCTAGGATCTGAGACAGGTCCTCAATCTGGAGCCATGGAGGCGCCGGATCCATAAGTAAAAGGCACCTGCCCTTCGGAGCCGCCTCCTAGAGCGTGGGCCCGGTGCAGCACAGGAGCGCGAGCCTCCGCGTCCAGAACCTTCCATGCCAGACGGCGTCGCCCTGACATTTCCATCGGCAGGGGATTTATGCGCCTGTTCTGTCGGCCGCAGTGACCACTCGCCAGCTGCGGTGGCGGCTAATGGACGGAGGGAAATTCTTTAATTAATGCAAAACTCAAGCGTCTTCCTCCTTCACGTTGAGAAGCCGAGCGGTTCTTGGCACCAGCTCGGAGGTAAAATGATTATATACAATTTCCAGTGATTAAAAGATCGTCAGATGGTTTCAGTTACATCTCAAAATTATTTCTCTTGTAAATGAGGAAGAGGGAGGAGATGGGGACCCTGAGTCCCGAGGTTCGGAGCCAACGCTGCGGGCACTTCCTCCCGGGCCCCGGCCGCCGGATGCCTGGGCCTGGAAGTCGGGTGAGCTGGGGCTCTGCCCCCCAGTCAGGGTCATGCCTCTCTCCTGCCTTCCTTGGTTCTCCCTTTGCAAGGCATTAAAGACCCCAACTAAGTGCCACTGAGCATCGTTTTTTTTTAAATATGTATTTTATTGATTTTTTACAGAGAGGAAGGGAGAGGGATAGAGTCAGAAACATCGATGAGAGAGAAACATCGATCAGCTGCCTCCTGCACACCCTCACCGGGGATGTGCTTGCAACCAAGGTACATGCCCTTGACCGGAATCGAACCTGGGACCCTTCACTCCACAGGCCGACGCTCTATCCACTGAGCCAAACCAGTTAGGGCTGAACATCATTTAAAAAAAAATTTTTTTTTGTTGATCCCAGAGAGGAAGGGAGAGGGAGGGAGAGATAGAGACATCAACGATGAGAAAGAATCATGGATCTGCTGCCTCCTGCACACCCCACCCTGGGGATCAAGCCCCCAACCTGGGCCTGGGCCTTGACGGGGAATCGAACGGTTGACCTCCTGGTTCCTAGGTTGACGCTCAACCACTGAGCCACGCCGGCCGGGCAGCCTGCAGACTTTCTCTGTCCTTGCCCATCCCAGGTAGACCATTGACAGGCACAAGACCCCTGGCCTCTGAGTCCCCGCCAGGAAACGGGTGGAGATGTGCTTACCTCCTGGGCGGAGGGCGGGGGAGGGTGCAGAGCTGGCCTGGGGCGGCCGGGCCCCCTGGGTCCCTATGCCGAGGCCAGAGGTGAGGCTGGGTGTGGGTCCCGGGGCTGAGCTAAGAGGCCTTCCTCCCAGGGCTCCTGAGAAGAACTTCTGGGCTGGGATCCCTGCTTTACTTCCTGTCTCCGGGAGGGGATGTGGGGGGTGGGGAGGACTCATGGAAGGCAGAGACGGGGCTTCTGGGGACGTCCCCCCACCGCCCCCCTCCCCTTCCACCCCCGTCAACTGGAGGCCGCAACATGATGTTTTGATGAGCTCAGTGTCAATGAACCAGAGACATATGGGTTCAATTTCCCTTGGAATCCACGTGGGCTTAGGACCGAGGGGCGGGGAGCGCCTCTGGGGAGAGTATTCGGGTTCCACCCCGCCCCTGCCCTGTGAACAGCGTCTGAGGCCTGTGAGGCCCGCGTCCCGGGTGGCGCCGCTCCTGGTGCCGGGATGCACGCTGCGGCCTCGCAAATGTGCCGGGAAGGACACCGAGCGCTGGGGTCCCGGCGCTGCCCCGCGGTGCAGGCCACACGGTGCCCCTCGGCCCGCTCCAGGCTCCAGGCCGAGGCCTCTGTCCCCTGGTTGTGGGGCGCAGTCGGCGCCACAGACTCAGAGCGGAGAGTCCGGGGCGCCCAGCGCTTCGGGAGGAGCTGCTTCCTTGCAAGCGGGCAGCCCCGCGGAGACTCACGGCAGAGCCAGAGCCCGGAAGGACGGGAGGGCCGGGGTCGCTGAGCCCCAGGGGCCCGGGCAGGGCTAGAGCCGCCGCAGGCCCGCCCTCAGGAGCCGCGCAGCCTCGGGGCGCTGGGCGATGGCACCGCTCCGCCTGGTCCTGGACCTGCGAGGCCATCCTGTGGGCCCGCCACGCCCGCCCTGCACTGGGGCCCACGGTGGTCCTCAGGCCACGACTGTCCCCCTGAGACAGCCCTTCAGCAGCTGCCCGGGCAGAGCCGCCCCCGTGCTCCCAGCACCCGCCCCCCTGGTCCCAGCACCCGCCCCCCTGCTCCCAGCACCGCCCCCCCCAACCCCCCTCCCCCGTGCTCCCAGCATCCGCCCCCTTCCTGCCCCCCGCAGCCCCATCCCCCCCCCCGCCCCGCGCAGCCCCACTCCACACGCAACCCATACCCCGCCCCACTCCATGCAGCCCCGCCCCACACGCAACCCTCGCCCCGCCCCTTGCCCCACTCCACGCAGCCCCCACCCCGCCCCCCACGCAGCCCCGCCCCACGCAGCCCCCTGCCCCGCCCCACATGCAGCCCCACGCGCAGTGCCATCAGGCGTGGTCCTGGCCCCAGAGCCCTGCAGCGACCAGAGCGCAGCTCAGGCAGGAGCCCGAGGAGGTGCCGCCGGGCCCGATGCAGCCAGCCCCTCGCTTCTCCAGCTTCTGCCTCGGCCCCAGGCCTGGGAGGGGCCCTGGGGGCAGGCGCTGGGGGGCAGACAAAGCCCTCACCAGGTCCTACTTTGGAGGGAAACTGAGGTCCGGAAAGAGGCAGGACTTCCTCGGGACACCCCGCCCGGCCACGCAGAGGGAGACTCCGAGGTCCGGGGTGCGGGTCTCACCCGGTCCCGCCTCTTTTGGCCAAAAAATGCTTTGTCGCCAGCGTGGTGTCTCCTGGGTGGTCTGGGTGGGAACTCCGGTCACCCACTCCGCCCCACGCATCTACGTCGCCCCTGGGGCAGCCCGCTCCAGGCTCAGGTGGTTGGAGACAGACTAGGACTCACTTCTGGTCGGAGGGGTCGCAGCGGGCACTGCCTGGGGCTGAGTGGGGTGCGGGCTTCAAAATGAGGTTTCCACCCTCTTTGTTATTTTTGCTGCCTATACGCGGCTCGCTTTACATTTTTAAAAATATGTTTTTATGGATTTCAGAGAGGAAGAGATAGGGAGAGACAGAGAGAGAAACCTCAGTGATGAGAGAGAATCCTGGACCAGCTGCCACAGTGGGGACCGAGCCTGCAACCCTGGCATGTGCCCTGACTAGCAATCCAGCCATGACCTCCTGGTTCATAGGTCGATGCTCAACCACTGAGCCAGGCCCGCCGGGCTGTTTAAAAAATAAAATCTTAATTGTTGAAAGTAAGGAGCAGGGGTGGGGGAAGACGGTGGGGCGCCTGTGCCGGTTGGTGGTCCTCAAGGGGCCTGGATGAATCGGGAACAAGCTGGGCGGGGGCACAGCGTCAGGACCGCCTGGGAGTCCCGGGACCACAGAATGGCCTCGGCTGTGGTTTTGACTTCAATTGTATGTTTATCTGAGGGGCGGGCGGGGCTGATGGAGAGGTGGGCGCGCTCAGATCGTCCAGCCCCTGCCTGCCCGCCTGGCCCTCCTCCCAGGTGAGGTCTGCAGCCCAGAGCACCTGTCAGGCCCCCCTCCCCCACCTGACCTCATCCCGCGACCCCGTGGTGCTTGAAGCGCTTACACGCGCCTGTGAAACATGCTCCACTGCTTCGTCTGCGGCACTTGGCCTGGCAATGCGAGGATCGTAATTACTTAAATATTTCCCTTTACTATTTTTCAAAACATTTTTCTAAATTGTCAAAAAACATTCTGGAGACAGTTGGATAAAAGACATAGTGAACATGTGTCTGATTAATTTTTTAAGACAATTAAGATCAAATGCAAAAACTATTGGAAATGGCTTCGTCCCGAAAAGGAAAGGCAGATTCTCGGGGCAGGGAGTGTGGAGTGGAGGCAGGAGGCCTCCCGTGTCCTCCGGCCCCTGCGGGAGCCCAGGGCCGGCGGCTGCCCGGGCGAATCATGAAGGTGCCGGGGCCTCAGGACTGTGCGCGGCCAGGGGCTCCCTGCCCGGAGCCCAGCTTGTAAAATGAGGGCCCGCTCTGAGCACCTCTGTCACCTGTCGTTACAACCCGAGGGCATCCCACTGGCTTCCATCTCCACAGGCACCGCCCCTCGTCTGTCCATCGGGCCACTGTCCCAGGCCATTGGTGGGACCACGTGTCAAAGGAGGGTTTGTGGCCTTAACTCCTAAGTACTTCCCACGCTTGAACTAGGTTTTAGTTCACTCTATTCAATTTACTTTTATTTTATTTTCATCCTCACCCAAGGATATTTTTCCATTGATTTTTAGAGAGAGTGGAGGTGGGGAGAGAGAGAAGCATTGATGTGAGAGAGACACATTGATTGGTTGCTTCCCACACACGCCACAGGACCCGACCCCGGTGGGGAGTGGAACCCACAACCCTTCGGTCCTCAGGCCGACACTCTCACCACTGAGCCACACAGGTGAGGGCTCTGCTCTATTTATTGTGTCAAGTCCCTTCTCACACTTACTTCTCAGTCCCGGAGAAGGGTCGGACGAGGATGCAATTCTTTCTCCAGCGAAGCAGGCTGGGATCCGCCTGCCTCTCCGGCTCCTGCCGCCTGGCAGCGTCAGGGAGGGAGGCCAGGCCTGTGTGAGCCCTTCCCCTCGGGAGCTGGGAGAATGCTCAGGCCTGGAGGAGCGCAACGTAGGGCTCTGCCCTGAATTCTAGAGAGAAGTCCTTCGGAGGGAAGGCAGCACGGAGAGTCGCGTCCCTGCCCCGCCCCTCCCAGCTCTGTCCACAAACCAGGGCCAGCAGGCTGCTCAGCGGACATCTCCCCTCGGTGGGCGGTGCCGTCTCCATCTCTGAGGGAAACTGCTCGGGGGAGGGAGTTGGATCCACGGAAAATAACGGCCAACAAAGGCGGGAGAGCAAATCCACGTGAGTGCTGTGTGCGCAGAAACGTGTGTTCTGCTCACACCGCTGCGGGGACATGGCGGGGGACATGGACGGGGCACCGAGTCCGGCGTGTCTGCTCCGCCCGTTTCTGACATGGAGCACGGACTGTGACCGTCTGCTCCTGTGCCGCTCGCCGGGCCTCGCAGACGTGTCCGGGAAGGGCTGATATAAGGGGAGGCGTGCTGCGCCGTCCCTGCGGCTCTGGCACGCGCGCCCACGTGGAGTTCCGGGAAGCAACAGCGAGCAGGAGAGTAATTAGGGTGCATGTCGCTGAAAGCAGAAGTGTTTCTGGGATCGATACCAACCATCTAGGATTTGCCAGCGCCTCCAGTGCTGGAGGTCTCGATGTTGCAGAGCGGGGTGCCGTCCCTCCTGGGGTCCCTGTGGGTGTCCATCTGGCTGCTTACTCGCTGGCCTCAAGCAGGTCGAGGAGGTCGGGCCGGAAGGAGCCAGTGGCCTCCCTGCAGAGCGGGCATCACCTCCGGCTGCTCCCAGGGCGCAGGACACGCTGGAGGGGCGCCTCTGCATCGCCAGAGGCAGCGCAGGCTGAGGTGGTGGTGCCTGTGGTCCTGACGGGGGCCGTGGCGGGGACAGGGGCCTGTAGCAGGGACAGGGGCCCGTGATGGGGACGGGGGCCCGTGGTGGGGACGGGGGCCCGTGGCGGGGACAGGGGGCCGTGATGGGGACGGGGGCCCGTGGCGGGGACAGGGGGCCGTGGCGGGGACAGGGGCCTGTAGCAGGGACAGGGGCCCGTGATGGGGACGGGGGCCCGTGGTGGGGACGGGGGCCCGTGGCGGGGACAGGGGGCCGTGATGGGGACGGGGGTCCGTGGCGGGGACAGGGTGCCCGTGGCGGGGACAGGGTGCCCGTGGCGGGGACGGGGGCCCGTGGTGGGGACGGGGGCCCGTGGCGGGGACAGGGTGCCCGTGGCGGGGACAGGGGCCCGTGGCGGGGACAGGGGGCCCGTGACGGGGACAGGGGGTCGTGGTGGGGACAGGGGCCCGTGGTGGGGACAGGGGGCCCGTGGCGGGGACAGGGGGCCGTGGTGGGGACAGGGGGCCCGTGGCGGGGACAGGGGCCCACCCGCATTTGCACACACGTGCCTGTGGCATCTGCGTGTGGGCACTGGAGCACACAGACAAACACGGCGCTCACCGTTGCTATGGCCGTCTGTGCAGACACGCCGTCTCGGGGCTGAGTCGGCACCTCGGGGACCTGTCCTGTGTGACAGGAAGCCCTCACCCGGGTGCCCTGGACTCTCACCACCCGGGTCTTCACAGCATCACTGGCCCCACATTGAGATGCGCAGTCAGCCTGGGTCATGCTGTGCAGCCGCCTGGGCTCAGCCTGGCTGAAGGGACCCTGATCACACTTCTCCCCACAGCGCCCTGCGCCCTGGGGCTCCGGTGCCGAGGGCTGTGAGCTCGGGGCTGCCCTCTGGTGAGGCCAGAGGTGGACGAGGGCCCTGGGTCAGCGTGGCCTCTGTGCAGGCGTGTGAGTCCTGCGCTGGGAATCGGGCTCCGTGGGTCACGCCCTTTCTGTCTGTGTTCACTTCAGGGGGATCCGAACTTGGCCTCCCTGGGGCCGTCACCCTCGGGCCACAGTGTAGGGGGCCCTTGTCTGTGGCCCCTGAGCAGCCTGGACCGTCCGCACCTACAGGGGCTGGTGACCGCTGGGGCCACAGACGCCTGTTGTCCGTCTTCCCACCAGAACGTGAGCTCTGTGGAGCCTGGGTCTCCGCTGGGTTGTGCACCTGCCCCGTGTCCCCACGTTCACGGGCCCCCACGGGCGCCCCTGCACTGGGCACCCAGGGCCACCTCTCTCCGGCAGAGTCTCCAGGACGGGCTGCTGGGCCGCGGCGGGGTTGTGTGGGGCTGGCCCCTGGGGTCCCCACTCAGGTCAGGGTCACCGCGGAGAGGCCCTGGCACAGAGCTCGGGCTGCAGCCGGTGACACACTCGGGGACTCTGCCCGGCTGCGCGCAGCGTCTCAGGGCGCGGCTCCTGGAAAAGGGCGCTGAGCGGGCATCTGGGCGGAGCCACCCCCTCATCCGTGAGGGACCACTGATGCTCCTGAGCCCCGGTTTCTGCAAAATGTCCGGGGACGGGGCCGCGGGGCACAGCCCTGGGACTGGGTGCTCCGTGGGGTGCGCAGCGCCGAGGAGGCTGAAAAGGACGGGCGCCGCCCACTCGGTCCCGGACCATCAACCCCGTCTTCTCTGGGCGCCTCGGCCGCCCCCCACGTCAGCTGCCAGGTCTCTGATGAGGGGCTCACACCCCCGTGAGGCGGCAGGAGCAGATCCAGGTCCTGTGATGTGGAGCGGATGGAGCCACGCGGGGGTCCCGGCTGCTGGTGGGGGGGAACGGGCAGGGGGTGCTGGCAGCCACTGTCCCCCGGACCCCGCCCCCCCGGCCGGCTCCTTGGAGCGCACGAGGCTCGCACCGAGCCCTGAGGTGCGGCCCAGCCTCCCCGGGGCCGCCCCGCCGGGTGTCATCCGCTGGGACCTGGCTCAGAGGGACAGTGACGAGGCCCGGCTCCTGCAGACGCCGTAACGGGCTCCTCGGGGCTGGGGCCGCGGACAGGACGGGCAGCGGGCGGGGCTCCCTGCGGGGCGGCGGTGGGCGCTGCGGGGCCTCTTACCGGAACCGCCTGCATCCCCCGTCACTCACTGTGGAGCCCGGCCCACGGCCCGCACCCCAGGGGACAGGCGATGGGGTGCCCTGACGAGGCACTGCTCCTACTCCCTGGAGGCTGTCTTGTCATTTTACTCAGAAATAGGTGGTGGGTATGTGTGTGTCTGTGTGTGTGTATTTGTGCGTGTGTCTCTCTCTGTGTGTGTATCTGTATCTGTGTGTCTGTGTGTGTGTCTGTGTGTGTATTTGTGCGTGTGTCTGTCTCTGTGTGTGTGTGTGTATCTGTATCTGTGTGCCTGTATGTCTGTAATTGTGTATGTGTGTCTTGTGTGTGTGTGTCTATGTGTGTGTGTGTCTGTATGTGTGTATCTGTAATTGTGTATGTGTCTGTGTATCTGTGTCTGTGTGTGTCTGTGTGTATGTGTGTGTCTGTGTGTATGTGTCTATGTGTGTGTGTCTGTGTGTGTCTCTGTATGTGTGTGTGTGTCTGTATGTGTGTATCTATAATTGTGTATGTGTGTGTGTGTGTGTGTGTGTGTGTGTGTGTGTGTGGTATTTGGGAGCAGCAACTCAGTGAAGACTTTTTTTCAGGAAAAGTATATTTTAAAAAATCGAAACTTGAGTCATCCATACAGTGACGCAGGCTGACCTGCGGTGTGTTTGCGGTGACGCAGCGAGCAGTTGCTGGGCCTCGGGTTCCCCCACAGCACAGGTGAGCCTGCCCGGCCGGCCCGCCTCCCTCTGCCAGGGCCACGGCGAGGCTCCCCACACACGGGCTGCGCACCGAGGGGCCCCTGCATCTCGTCTTCGTGAGGCGGTGTGGCCCAGCACCCACCCTGCGGAGCCTGCCCTCCTTTCAGAGACCCCGTGGGGGGGCGCTTTCGGGGAGGGCCAGTCCCCACAAGCGTGTCCCTTGCTTCACGGAGGGATGGCCATTACCCACCTCCTCGAAGGCCTCACGGTGCCCCTGGTGTTGCAAATACGAATCAGCCTCCATCCCTGCCTTCCTGGCTTAGCAAGGAGATCGCTGTGGAAACGGAGAGTCCAGTGTCGTGGTGGAGGCTGTGAAGCTACCCGGAGGAGCTCCCACTCAGCCCAGAGCAGCACGGAAGACTTCCTGGAGGAGGTGGCACCTAGCTGCAATGAGAATGTAGAATGAGCACTCGCTCCGGGCCTGGGCTCCCTGGCTCAGCACTACAGCGGGGAAGTTTCTGTGGGTGTCAGGCGTGGACTGCATCTCTGGGGGGGCGGTCAGCTCTCAGGAACCTGCCCTGCACTCCCCTGCCCATGGTGCAGATGGTCCTAGGGCAGAGGTTTTGTTCTCCACAGCCTTGCTCTGGGCTCCAGGCCTCTGTGTTCATGAGGAGCCCCTGAGGCACAACCCAGCCCAGCACTTCCTGCGGGAGCCCCACCCCAGGTCCCGCCTAGGACCCCGCAGAGCCTTGGGGGGTGGGGGACTCCTTTCTTCAGGGCCCTGCCCCTCCTGGCCCTGCTCTACCCTGGAGGCTGAGGCCTCAGTCTTGCCCCTCCCGGGGCACCGCCCTGGCCTGATCCCTAGTACCAGGGCCTGGCAGGCTTTTCTGGCTGGAACGCTGCACGCTGTCCGCCCAGCAGCCTGCAGGTGGCGGGTCTCAGGGGGAGCGCGAGGGGCCGGGGCGGCTCCGCAGGCCGATATTCCCCGCCTAATTTATTTTTTACATTTCCGTAAAACTCTGCTCCCAGTATTTTGGTAATCTCTGCTGAGATTAAGTATAATGCTGTACATTTAATTGATATAAGTGGTTTCAATTCTCCTTAATATGACAAATCTCCAGTGTGAAATATTCTTAGTTAATGATCAACATAAAATAGAGTTCATTTTTAATGGGAGTACAAGATTTGAATTAATTTGTAGCGAGAGCAGGGTTATTAAAATCCATGTGTATTCTGTGCCCACGCACATGCATGGTCATACATGTGCCTGGAGTAGACATGCGTGCTCTGAGCAAGGATGGGAGGCACCGCCCCTTCAGATCTGAGCTGGGTGCCCCTTTTCTGTCCCTCTGTCCGGAAGCATCACCCCCAGCGCTGACACTTCATGGAGCTGCCCCACTGGGGCTCCGTCTGAGCAACTCCTGGTTTGGGGCGTCCAGGGGCCTGGCCTGACCCAGGAGTGGGTGCCGGTCCCACCCAAGCTGCGCAGACTCGGACAGCTGCTCCACCATCACCGGCTCTCCCGCGTGGTTTCTGACCCCGTGTTTCCCGGCCTGACGTGAGCAGGTTGCTTTACATGATGGAGATCATGGGACGCCTCACATCACCCTGAAGCGCTCAGGGAAAGTTCCAAGGTGGAGTCCCTCTCAAGTCAGGGGAAGGCTGGGGAGCAGCCCAGCATTGCCCGCCAAAGCCATGGTCTCCGTGCCCTGGCGGCTGGGTGCGGCCTCACACGGGCCCTGCATGTCTCCTGGCCCGGGAGTTGGGGAGCCGCAGCAGAAAGCCGGGCCAGGCCCTTAGCCCTCGACCCGGAAGGAGCCTGGCAGGTCCAAACCATCCTGCCTTTACCGCCGGGCGGTGCCAGGGGCCAATTCCTCACAACTGTTAGAGGAAAAGGGGGGGTAGAGGCGTCAGGATGCGTGCCAAGTGGAATTTGAATATTGCATAAACCGTGCGTGGGAGGGAGGCAGCGACGCGCAGGAAACATCTGTTCTGCTGGGCCCTGCGCTCTGCCTGCAGCTGGAGCCGGGCTCGGTCTCCTTGATCTGCTTGCATGACGCCGGCCTTCAGCACCAAGCCCGGCCCAGCACCAAGCCCGGCCCAGCACCAAGCCCGGCCCAGCACCAAGCCCGGCCTTCAGCACCAAGCCCGGCCCAGCACCAAGCCCAGCCTTCAGCACCAAGCCCGGCCCAGCACCAAGCCCGGCCTTCAGCACCAAGCCCGGCCCAGCACCAAGCCCGGCCCAGCACCAAGCCCGGCCCAGCACCAAGCCCAGCCTTCAGCACCAAGCCCGGCCCAGCACCAAGCCCGGCCTTCAGCACCAAGCCCGGCCCAGCACCAAGCCCGGCCCACAGCCCGGACATTTCCCTTGTGGTCACCTCTTCCCTGACCCTGGGGTGGAATCCCAGCCACAGCGAGCTCCCGCCCCTCAGGAAGCCCGGGCCGGGGAGCAGAGGGGGCTGCACTCGGGCGAGTTCCATTCCATTGGCCTCGGCGGCTGCGGAGAGAATCTTCAGTCACAGACACAGTGTCATGGGCCACTCCGCGCCAAGGCCGAGCGCTTCCCTCCTCCGGACTTCCTTCTGTATTTCCGAACCGCTTTTCTTTCAAATCAGTGCGTCCTCTACGTGTTGTGTTTTAATAAATGACTTTGGCTTCACTTGTTCTCCCTCCTTTGGCTCACCAGCCTCTGACACCCCACCTCTCGGGGACTGCAGACGCTCAAGCCCTTTGCACAGGAAATGAGGGGCGTGCGTGTGTGAGGGTGTGAAGTTTAAGCACGGCATAGTTTTAATTAGAAATGTATAGGTGAGTAGGGAGACTGGCTGCACCTTACTAATTAGGTACGTTATTGCTCTTCAATGTGCAGTACGGCCTCCGCACTGCTGGTTCGGGGGCCTCCCGGGAGGCCGGGCGCCCGCGGAGGGCCTGTGTCCCGCAGAGGGACGCGGGCGGCCGGGCACCTCCCGGGGAGAGCTCGGGGTGACTACAACACATGCACCCAGGAAAGGCCAGAAGGAGAGACTGTGCGAGGACCTCGCTCTGAAATCTGGGGTCAAGAGCAGCAATGCGGGCTCCCTCCCGAGCAGGCCGGCCCCCATGGATGGAGAACGTGGTGGGCGCCGCCCTCGCTCACGCGCTCGCTGCCGGGGCAGCTGTCCCCTAGGAACGTTAGAGGAACAAGGAGCCGGCTCACAGCGCCTTTTCCCAAGGAGACGGCTTCTGTGCTGGAAGGGGACGTGCATGAAGCTGAGCCGTGGCCTGGGGGCGCCCAGGGCCCCTGGGGGGAGAACCGTGGCCGCGCTCCAGCCCCCTGGCCTGTGGCCTCAGCGGAGCTGCAGCCGGGGACCCGGCCTGGCCTGCGGGTCAGCAGAGCTCTGGCTGCTGATGCTGAGCAGCCACCCCAACAACACGCCCTTGGGGAGACTGGTCACTTTAAGCTGATCATTTTGTTTTACTTATTTTGTTTTATTTTATTTATTTTATTTTATTTTATTTTATTTTATTTTAAGCCTGGGACCCTCCCCTTACCTGCCTGGAGCAATTCAGATAAAACATAACAACCCTGCTTGCCCTGCCTGGTGCGGCTCAGTGGATAGAGTGGAGGCCCTAGGACTGAAGGGTCACGGGTTCGATTCCGGTGAAAGGCACACATCTCCGTGGCAGGCTCGATCCGCAGCCCGGTCGGGGCATGTGTGGGAGGCAACCAATTGATGTGTCTCTCGCACATCGATGTTTCTCTCTCTGCTCTCCCCCTCCCTTCCCCTCTCTCTGAAAATCAATGGGAAAATATTCTAGGGTGAGGATGAACAACAGCAAAAACAAGCCTGCCTCGAGGCAGGAGTGTCATTATATGAACTAAACGTGGAGGAGGAGGACTCGGGAAAGCCCGTCAGACACCCGCCCCTCTGTGCCCAGCACTTGCCCTTCAGGGGCTCCTCTGGAATCAATGAAATATATTTAAACAAACAAGCAAGCCAACAAAACAACCCAGTACCTGCAGGAGTCCCTCTTGGGGGAGACTCTGTGGGTGGGGGCGCAGTGGCGGGGAGGGAGGGGCTGGCCCCTCCAGGAGCCTCTATTTGACGAGGGGGAGCCCCTGCCTGGAAGCTCACGGAACAGAAGGCCCCTTGCCAGGGCCGCCCTGGGGTGCTCACCCGGGAGGGGTGGGGCACAGCGCCCAGGCGGTCTGAGGGGGAGCAGGCGCTGCCCGCTGCGGAGGTGCCCACCCGAGACCTTGGCAAGGGCTCTGGGCCGTGGCCCTGCGCGCCTTCGCCTGCGCTCTGCACGGGGAGAAGCGATTAGCTGGGTAAACACTCCCGTCCCGGCCCCGGGAGCGCGGCACTCCCGCGCAGTTGCTTTGCAAAGTAAATAACCATCAATATTAACCCGTGTCAATAGCGTTATTAATACATGACGCCGACTCTCTGAGCGATGCTGCTCCGGGGGCTTTCCACGGGCCTCGCCGTGCTCCCTGAGGGGTGCGTGGAACCGGCTGGCGTGTCTGCACGGTGTCTGGGTCTCCCTGCCTGACATACTGCTGCCGGTACACGGTGCGTGTGGAAAGGGGACCTGCAGCCCTGGCTGTTGTGGCTCGGTGGATAGAGCGCTGGCCTCGGGACTGAGGGTCCCGGGTTCGATTCCGGTCAAGGGCATGTACCTTGGTTGCAGGTGGCAACCAATCGATCGATGTTTCTCTCTGTGTCTCTCCCCCTCCCTTCCACTCACTCTAAAAACCAATGAAAAATATCGTCGAGTGAGGATGTATAAATATATGTAAAAGGTTGGATGTGAGGAATAAATGCAGACGTGGCTGGACGCGGGCGTGGACATTGTCATTATAAAAAGTGAGCGTTGTGACGCCGGAGGCAGGGGACGTCCTGGGACTCGGGGGCAACCTGCAGAGAGAGGCCAGCCCGTGCCATCCAGGGCAGCCTCGCTCCTGGGACAGGGCTCCCTGCCCATCGCGGGGCCTGCCCACGGGGCTCTGACGCCAGCCGCTCAAAACATAAATCGTCCGTACACACCGGGCCCAGCCTGCCTCCGCTGCCGTCTCTGGGCCGATTGTCAGTCCCACTCGCTCACTGGTCCTTTCTCTGAGGCCGGCAATGCCTCCGAGGGGATCTGGGACCCGCGGCCATTCATCACCCACAGTGCGGCGGGCCGCGCGCTGATTGCCGCGCCCATTACCACGGCGCCGCGCACCGAGAAAACGCCGCCTCTCTGAAGTTTTCCTTTATCTTTGCCACGCAGGTCCCCCCGGGACGGAGAATTTCATCCCCCAAAGTTTAAGGCCAGTGTGTACACACAGTCCCCGGCTGCTATTGATCCTTCGCTATTTTAATGCATTTTTACTGACCGACATGTCCCGTGGTAAGGATATCGCCTAAATTAGTTATCTGATTGGCTCTTGTGATTAATGACAGCCCCGTGCTCCATTACACATGACAACATGATCGGAATAATCGCCGGGGCGCTGGGAGCCGGGCCGGGCATTTGTTTTTTTACTCCTTCATTTTTAAAGTTCATTTATAAAATTATTTAACGTATACGTCCGAAGTTGTAATTTATTTACATGACACCTTTTTCGATGGAACTGTTGTACTGTGTCACAAATGGCTGAGGAAACAAGGTAAACCAGACGTACGGATCAATGTCTCCCGGCTCAAGGGGGAAAACACAATCAAGATTCCGGAGCCGACCTCGTGCTGAAGCCCAACCTGTCACAGAACAAACACAGACGGCCCACTAATCACCAGGCACGCCCAGCGGGCGGGCTCCCAGGCAGCCCTCTCCTGCGGCCTCCGTGTGCCCGGACGCTGGGCCCTGAGCGCATCCACGCCCGTCCTCCTGCCCACGGAGCAGCCCCGGCCCTGCCCGCCCACCCACACCTGTCCACCGCCTCCTATCCCTGTACCGGCCTCCGTGACCCCGTCCACCGCCTCCCGTCCCTGTACCGGCCTCGGGGACCCGTCTACCGCCTCCCGTCCCTGTACCGGCCTCCGTGACCCCGTCCACCGCCTCCCGTCCCTGTACCGGCCTCTGGGACCCGTCTACCGCCTCCCGTCCCTGTACCGGCCTCCGGAACCCGTCCACCGCCTCCCGTCCCTGTACCGGCCTCTGTGACCCATCCACCGCCTCCCGTCCCTGTACCAGCCTCCGGGACCCATCCACCGCCTCCCGTCCCTGTACCGGCCTCCGGGACCCATCCACCGCCTCCCGTCCCTGTACCGGCCTCCGGAACCCGTCCACCGCCTCCCGTCCCTGTACTGGCCTCCGTGACCTGTCCACTGGCCTCCCGTCCCTGTACCGGCCTCGGGGACCCGTCTACAGCCTCCCGTCCCTGTACTGGCCTCCGGGACCCCATCCATCGCCTCCCGTCCCTGTACCGTCTCCTGTCCCTGTACCGGCCTCCGGGACCCGTCCACCGCCTCCCGTCCCTGTACCGGCCTCCGGGACCCGTCCACCACCTCCCGTCCCTGTACCGGCCTCCGGGACCCCATCCATCGCCTCCCGTCCCTGTACCGGCCTCCCGTCCCTGTACCGGCCTCCGGGACCCCGTCTACCGCCTCCCGTCCCTGTACCGGCCTCCGGGACCCGTCCACCGGCCTCCCGTCCCTGTTCCAGCCTCCGGGACCCGTCCACCGCCTCCCGTCCCTGTCCCGGCCTCCGGGACCCCATCCACCACCTCCCGTCCCTGTACTGGTTTCCGGAACCCTTACTCCCGGGACCCAGGTGCTACCTCCTTGCAGAAAACACGCAGACCCGAGCTCCCACCACCTGAGAGCCAGTTAAACACTCCACACTCGGCACGAGGCGTGACTCAAAGAAACTAGAACAGCACATGGCTCCCGAGCAGCAGCGCTGAGAGAACGTGGAGTGGGATCCCCTGACCCGGGGTCCCCGCACGTCATGGACGGTGGGAAGGGGGCCCCTGTCTCCCGCATTAAACAGCTCCCTCTCGTCAGTTCTCACGGACATTAAATAGAACCCTGGTCAAAAGCTGACCCTGGGACGTGTGTATGCGTGTGTGCGTGTGCGTGTGCGTGTGTGTGTGTGTGTGCGTGTGTTTGTGTGTGTGCATGCCTATTGCCTCCTGAGGCTTTCTGGGGGAGAAGATAAGCAAGCAAGCGAGATTCTGTTGAATATGCAAGTTGTATGTTAATATGATTAAGCGACTGCTGGGTCGCCCAACGTAATCAATGGAAATATTCACCAGCTCTGTGTGGGGATTGGAAGACATTATTACCTCGAGGCTGCCAAGCACATCTCGCAGCTCCACGTTCGCAATGGTGTGCGTCTCGCTCGGCATTTAAAAGCATAGTTTTGACTTTAATGAAGCAAGAGGAGGCCATTAAAGAGATACTCCCTCAAAAGGAAGGAGGGCCAGGCCAGCACAGGGGAAGGCACCTGGGCAGAGGGCACCTGCCCCCCCCCCCCCCCCGAGCCATCCGTTCCTTCCTTGAGCCACACCGCACACGTCTGTGGGACCCGAGGCCCCGTTTCCCAGGGAGAGAACTCCCCTCCCAAGCCATTCATACTCATTTACCTTAAATTATTTGCCTTCATTCTCAAAATCCTACGAAATGATTTACCTCGTGATGCGATTTACTTGTATTTTAAAACTCCCGGCAGCGCCGCCCAGATCCCAGGACGTAAATGTGTCTCCTCTCCCGCCGAACAAGCCCCCCCAAAACAGATAAAACCAGAGGCGCGCCTCCTGCGCGGGGCTTTCTGCAGAGCCTGAGTGATGGGGGCCGTCCCGGGGCCGCGCCGGGATCCACAGCGCAGAAGTCACAATCAGAAAACAAATCCCGTGGCAAATGCGCCGCGTCGGAGGCCACCTCACTCGGAGGAAACGCTAATTGCCGCTACCTGGCTAATGCTGGCGAGGCCCAGGAAGGAAACATTAAGTTATTATTTTTAATAACGTTTACAAGTCTATCCAGCCATTTCCCGCCGGTGAAAGATGTCAGCCTCGGCCAGACGTGGCAGAGCCACTTTTCACCAAAGACGCTCCTCGTCTTCCCCCTGATGGCAATCATTAATTTTGTTTTTTAACTCGGTCTTCAAATGAAGACCGATGAGCGGGAGAGGTTTAAATGCAGGCTGCTTACCTTCAGAAAAATGGCTGGGAGACGGCGGATCACGGCGTCCGCGTCCAGGCCGGCTCCTGTTTGGGGAGCAAATGGAAACCAGCGTCAGGTGGACGCAGATGGGCCTGGAGGGCGGCAGGTGAGGGCCCGGCCGCTCCTCACCGCCTGGAGGCTCACGGCGGGTGCCGGCGCGTTGCCGCTGCTGACGTTCGCGTCACGTTGCAATGTTTGTTTCCTATGAACAAGCTTCTCTGTTGGAGATCGGCCGGCCTCCTCGCTACGCGTGCACGTGGTGAGCATTGTGCCGTGTCCTTAAAGCACTTTCCTCACCGCGGAAACTCACCGAGCCATGGTTTTAGTCAAATGTCCACCGGCCTTATTTGATGGCTAGCATTTTATTTTCTAAATATATGGTTTTTATTGATTTTTAGAGAGAGAGGAAGGGAGAGAGAAAGACACATCCATGATGAGAGAGAATCATGGATCGGCTGCCTCCTGCACACGCCCCACTGGGGATGGAGCCTGCAACCCGGGCAGGTGCCCTGACGGGGAATCACCGTGACCTCCTGGTTCATAGGTCGATGCTGGACCACTGAGCCACACCAGCCGGGCTATCAGTTCATTGTTAAGTCCAAGGTGCGACGTGTCGTCACTACGGGCTGCTCCCTCGTGGGGGCTGGGAAGGCACTTTCTTCCATGCAGGCTCCTGGCGCTGGCTGGCGGTGGTTTGGGGTGAGCGTGGGGTGAGGGGGTGGAGTAAGGATGCAGAAGCGCTTCCAGATGGCGGAGCAGGTTCTCTGAACGCCCTCCCTCACGACGGCCCGCGAGCACGGGCCAGTGCTGTCCAGATGCACCGCTCAGAGCTGGAAAGGAGCCAAAGGCCTTGGCTGGCCGGCGGAGGAGGGGTCGCGCAGGAAGCGCAGCCGGATCTGGGGGGGCCCGAGAGCAGACACGGGAGAGTGTCGCTCATTACCACCCCTGGGAGGCGTGGGGAGAGGCCCTGTGTCCCCCGCTCTGTGGGAGGTGGTCCCAGGGCCACAGCTGGCTGTGAGGGGGGAGCAAGAAGAGCAAGTTCAAACTTCCATCCTCAAGTTTCTTCTCTTTGAGGTTTACTCGGTGTTTCTCTCCCCTTCACGGGTCCTCACCTGTTGCAGAGAAGAGCTCAGGTAAGGCCCGCGGCTCCCCTAGCTGAGCCTCTCGGTGGGGGAGCCTGAGCTGCAGGTTCTGGTTTACCCTCGAATCTTTCCTGTCCTCTCTCAGTTTGGAAAGAGCAAAGGGCGAGTTTGAGAGTCAGCCTCGTTTTTCCCACTCGGGGCGCTGCTTCCCAAATGCTCACCTCACCTCCTCCTCACCCCCCCCCACACACACACCCTCCTTTAAAAAAATATATTTGTATTGCTTTCAGGGAGGAAGGGAGAGAGAGAAACATCAGTGATGAGAGAGAATCATGGGTCGGCCACCTCCTGCACGCCCACCCTGGGGATGGAGCCTGCAACCCGGGCCTGTGCCCTGACCTGGAACCGAACCCTGACTGCCTGGTTTGTAGGTCGGAGGCTCAACCCCTGAGCCACGCGGCCAGGCTCTCCCCGTCTTGTCTTCTCTGTGGGAGCGGGAGAGGGCGGGGCAGGGCCAGCACCCTGGGAAGGAAGGAAACGAAGGCGTGGAGCACACAGAGCAGAACGGTGAGCGTGAGAGCCGGTGCACAGAGGGTGGGCTGCGGGAGACCGGGAAGCGTTTCCCTATGGACGTGGCGGTGGTGGTCGTTCGTGACACTCTGCGTGTCGGTGGGAAGGTCCCTGCGTTCTGCAGGCGTAGGAGTGGCTGAAACAGAGCAGCAAACGTGGGTGTGAAAAGGGCCCACGAGGTTAAGCAGGCTGTGCTGTCTGGCGGCTCCAAACACCGAGGAGAAATAGGCCCCAGAGCGCCAATGGTACTGAGCTCCTCAACTCAATCTCAGACCCTCGGCCATCCCCTCTTCCTCTTTTTCATTTGAGAATATCCTTCCTAATGCAGTGAAATTAGGATTCTCATTCAACATGAACTCCTAAGTGCCTGCCACTTTATTATGCAGACTGGGCAAAGGCGGGGGGGGGGGTCCCGTGAACCCCCTTCTGTTCATCACAGTGCCCCGGGCATGGCATCTCCAGGGCCCGCCCGAGGGCCTGGTTCCAGTGGTCCTGGCTGCTTTGTTCTCGGGTCTACTGGGCTTCAGAGAGGGTATTCAGAGCTGGGTATGTGGCAGGTGGTTCTCAAAGGGGGACAAAGGAGAGCTGATGACGTTTAAGCTTTCAAGAGAAAAATTACAATTTTTGGAAAAAAATTTGTCACGAGGATCTTGGCAGCTTCCCGGTGTTTTAAGAATTTTCTGATGAGGTTGGTGAAGCTATTGAGGAATAAATATCATTTCTCAGTTTTGTGGGATAGGACATGGGGTGAAGCCCGCCACCCGGGCACGTGCCCTGACTGGGAACCGAACCGGCGACCTTCCAGTGCACGGGATGACGCTCGCCCACCGGAGCCTCACCGGCCAGGGCATCAATTCACAACATTTGAGAGAATACCACCCTTCTCACCACTTCTTTCATTTGGTAAAATATAGTTATTTTTGCAACTGTGTGCTGTTCGTGTCAGCCTCTGGTAGACTTTTCTTTCCTAAACGAAGATAAATTTCTGGCGTGCGTGTCCGACGGCTGAGGATGGACAGACGTGCTCTGCCTGCGGAGGACGAGCCCACAGTCAGGTCCCTGGCCGGGTCCTGCTCTGCTGGCCGGGGAGGGGAGGGGAAAGGCCGATTACTCTTAAAGTTGCCCTAGGACAATGGCTTCTTTCCTTCACTGGCCGCCACCCGTCTCCAGGGGACACGGGGTTACGCGGGCTTCCCGTGACAACGTGGGAGTGACAAGGCCCGGCCCGGCGGCACGGTGGCCTAAAGGACGGACCCTCCCCGCCCTGTGTCCCTGGGCCCCCCACGTGTAAGCCCTTCCAGCGGCTTTCCTTTGCTTGGTAGCCGAGAACACCCTGATACAGGCGTGTCCCCCAGGCTCATAGCCGGGGAAGCGCCTTCTCTCTCCGCCGTGAGCCTGGAGCTCAGCTCCCCCTCGGCCTCCGGGATCATTAGCGCCGAGCGCCCGTCTCCCGGCGGTTATATATGGTGGCTCGCGTGTGGGTATACGATTTTTCTTCCCCGCAGCCCCTCTTCCCGCCCAAACCAGCAGAAAAATAAATAGCCGTATAAAAGAGGTGGATGTTACAGACAACAGCACGCGGCCGGATCCGGGCCGCGCTTCCCCCAAAGAGTCATTTCAGTCTATTAGGCACATAACGCATGTTTTTAAAAAGCATCCGTTGTAAATACATATTTGCTGAGATGGACTGCGGCAGGGGCCCTCCGGGGGAGAGGGTGTATTTTACAACCTGCCAGGAAGGATCCTGGGAAAGGTAGAACCAGGGCCCGCAGAGAACCCCGACGCCTCCCCCGCGGCCCAGCGGACGCCCCGTCCCTGGATGGTCCCTGACACGCGGCCCCGCGGCCCGGGCGGCAGCTCTGGCAGCCACTGTCTCCCTGACGTCCGGGAGCCGCTCATGCTAAACGCGGCGTCCGAGCCGAGGGGATGGGGCGGCTCTCCATGTGGACGTGCCTCCCTCGGCCCCTGGAGGGGCGGCTGCCTCAGGTGGGCCTGGATCACTGTACCTGGCAGCGGGTTTTGGGGGGAGGGCGGAGAGGAGGGGGCCTGAGCAGAAACCAAGCACCCCCACTCAACTGCGTGGGCTCCAGGGGCCTCATCGGCCCAGGGCAGCTCAGGACCTGCTCTTCGGGTCTCAGCGACACGCTCACGGGCCAGACGTGTGCCCGCTGTTACAGGCGTGAACAGCAGCTCCAGCCGGGACCCTGCGGAACCAGGAGAGCAAAGCGGGCGCCAGAACCCATTTCAGCCCCCGAGGCGCGGAGCCCCCCCCCCACGCTTGCTTCACGGACGTGTGGTGTGTGCCCCTCCCGCGTGGCTGGCGGCTCCAGCCTGGGACACCTCCCGACAGGAGTAATTCCTGGGGCGTTGAGGTGCCCTCCCCGTGGCCTCGCGTCAGGCGCTGTCAGTTTGTTCATTAATTCGTGGTGCCCGGTCGCCCTCCTGGTCAAGCCGTGCGGCGTTTGGTAACCAGGAAGTCGTCGGGGCGCTGCCTGGAAGTCACCTGAACGTCCTGGTTCCCACGGATTTTCACAGGATGACGTCATCGCCACCCACAGCTGAGTGGACTGCTACGCGAGTGTTCACAGAGGGTGACCTCCTAACCCCCCTGCCCTCATGAGCCGGCGTCGGTGTGGAAGGAAGAATCCGTCCCCACCCACTCGGTTCCTCCTCGCTCGGGCGCTGTAACCATTGCCATCCTTACGCTCCTTCACCCATCGTCCCAGATTCGGCCCGTAGGAACCCCTCCAGCTCGGAGCACCCCTTTGCTTCCTGTCGCAGGTGGCCCGAGGTCGGCCTGCCCCCTCCCGCCCGGACCTGCAGGGACCTCTTCCCTGAGGACCCGGTTCCTGCTGCTCAGAGACAAACGACCGGGTCCCGGTGTGGCCCTGGCCGCGGGGGCATCGCCTCCAGCCAGTGCCAGTGGGCGGGGCTAGAGAATGTAGTGTCCCCTCTCCCATTTCTTTCCTTTCTTTGACAAACTCGTGATTCCAAACTAATCCCTTTGGTTCGATTCCAACGCCACGGGCGCTTCCCTCACTCCCTCCGCCCGGACCCCCTCCAGTCGGCCTCGGCACCTCCTTTCTCTCTCAGTTCACAGCCTGGTTCCCGGCAGCGCTAATGCGCGTGTGTTTGCTCTGAGCTACAATGCGCAGGCGATAATGTCAGCATTACTAATTATTGCTACCACAGTGGCACCCCCATGCTAACTGGAGCTGCAGGCAGCTGTCACGGCCTCTCGTCTTTGTGGGTGCCTTAGCAATACCTGTAGCCTGTGTTCAATCAGGAGGAGACGTTAGAAAAGCCAGGCTGGGGATGCTTCATGGGGTTACCGGCTCGGATTGCTCAAAAGCATAGGCACAGGGGGTGTCGGGGAAGGAAGAGGCGGGGGACTTACACGTGCAGGTGACGTGGAGACCTGGTGGCCAACGGCAAGGGGTCAGATCCCAGAGAAAAAAAGCAACAGGGGCATCGTGAAGACAAACGGGCGACGAGGAATGTGGACAGCCTGGGGCACGGTACTACCGTGTCCATAGTCAATGTCGGACGGACGTGGTGCTGAGGCCGGAGGCTGCATCTGTGGAGCCACCGCTAATCCTGCTCCTCGAACCTTCCTGCTGATGAGCCAGCTGATGAGAACCGAGCAGACGTAGCTGGGAGTTTATTTATAGCGCGTAGGTGTGCGCCCTGAGCTTTTATTTTAAGCTCTGCCTAGCCCGCTCCCGCGCCCACTGATTTCCCCGACTCTGTCTCCGTTTCTAGACCTTCCATCAACTCCGTTCTTTCTAAACAGCCACGGGCTCTGTTTGCACAGTGCCGGGTCCCACTGCCCCATGCAGGAGTTTAACTCGTTAGAAACATGCGTCTCGCAGTAAAAGCCCTTCCAGACACGTACTTGACACAAGGCCTTGCCCATGGACAGCCGTTCCCCAAAGCGGGGCTCTGGTCGCCTGCTCCCTCCTTCCGGGACTTGCGTTCCCAACCTGGGGCGCTCTTCCCCGCCTGTGAGCCCACTGCCGGGAGCCTGTTTCACACGTGAGAAACCGGGGCTGAGTTACGGAGGCCGGTCATCTCATGTTCTCCAGCCCCCAACCCCACAGCTAACCCTTGGGTGCTGGGGACCCAAGAGAAAATGAGCCAATGTTCCCAAATAAAGAGGCGGTCCCTGCGATGTCCCCACTCGCCCACCGGGAGCCTCGCCCAAGGGCCTTTGCCTGGATGCGGCCTGGAAGTGACTGGGGCTCTGGCGGGCAGAGGCCGGGGCGGCTCCGTGGGTAAAGCAGCTGCGTATAAAACACCCCGCTGTCTGGAAACGCTCGCACTGCGTGGCTCGGCTCAGTGATTTTCAACCTTTTCCATCTCACGGCACATCTCACTAAAAATCTGTGGCACACCAAAAAACATACTTTTTGGTGATCTGATAAAGAAATTATGTAGAGTCCTGGCTGGTTTGGCTCAGTGGATAGAGCGTTGGCCTGCGGACTGAAGGGTTCCGGGTTCAATTCTGGTCAAGGGCACAGGCCCAGATTGCAGGCTAGTTCCCAGTAGAGGGCGTGCAGGAGGCAGCTGATCCATGATTCCCTCTCCTCATTGATGTTTCTCTCTCTCTCCCTCTCCCTTCCTCTCTGCCACCAATGAAAACATAAAATGCTAGTAAAATAAAAAAGAAATCATGTGTAATTTTGGCGCATGCACACTGGACAGCTATTGTGTGTTGACTGTTGTCACATTTTTATTTGAGAATCTGGGGGAAGAAGCCGGCGCCCTCACTGACTGCCAGGGGCTGCATTATTTTAAAAATCCTCGCGGCACCCCCGCTGAACAGCACTGGCTGAGCTTTTATTTTTCTACTTCGGTTGCCACCTGGGTGTCTCTTCCTTCTTAACGTGACGTAGAACCGTTCTGCAGACTTCAGGCCCTGCCTCCGCGGCCTGAGCCCAGAGGTCACCGTGAACGGTGCCCCTCGGGGGGAGGGGCGGCTGCCCTGGGGTGCTGGCTGAGTGCCCTGGAGTATTTCTAGAGCTCTCTATCTTTCAGAAAAAGTAAGTCAAATCTTTCTGTGAAATCTCCTGACTTTTAAAATGATGGCCCCAAGAAAGCATTTAGAAATTGTAAAACATTTTTAGGTCAAACAAAATACATCGGATGTTACTGAGCTTACCAAACTCTCCGAGTTCCCGGGAAAAAGCGTCTGAGTGGCCCTGGGCGACCTCTCCGGGTCACGGGACTCCTCTTTCTCGTCAACACCCAACGGGGAGGATGCTGCTCCGTGTCCCCAACCCCCAGCGGCCTTGAGGGCAGACGCTGGCCCTCCCCGCCGTGCCTTCGCGCCCAGTAGGTCTCCGTCACCCTCATGATCGGCGGCCTGATTCTACACTGAACGGATCTGGCTCGGAAGCTCCCACGTGTGCACACAGCTCTCGCCTGTCACGCGCCCGTCTCAGGCGTGTCAGGTGAGGCGGCAGGATGGGGTGCTGGCTTCATTTATCCCACTTCCCGCAGACCTTCTGGGGGAGCCGCAGCTCATCCAACATGTGTACGCGGCGAGCACGTGGGTATGTGCGAGGATAAATTGTAAAGTATAATGTGACGTAGCGCGGCTCTTGGGTGGGAGCCACGGCTCCGAGCTGCGGTGGTGTCGACGTCTTGGCAAACGCAGGTCCTTCAGGAGACGCTGCACGTCCTCCTCCAGCCAAGATCTCGAGGCGGAAAGAAGACGTGTAGAGTCTTTGCAAATCAGCAGAAGTGACCGCCCGTGTTCCAGCCGACTGCCTGCCTTCCCGGCACCGGGGAGCCGGTGGGGAAGGGGGAAAGGAGAGAGGAGACATCGGGGACAGCGGGCCAGGCCCGAGAAGCATCCGCCAAGGAACGGGCCACACTCCGCCTTCCGCTCGGCCCTGACGGCGGGTGCTCTCAGGCACCGCTGACCCCCAGCCCTGTCCTCCTGGCCACACCCTCCTGTTGCCCGGGCTGAGGTCTCCTCGCGGCGTTAGCCCAGGTAAACTGAGTCAGGCCAGGCCCCGGTGGTGTCTGAGGGGTGGGTAGATGAAGGAGGTACTTGCTCCCCTCTGCGCCCCAGAGGAGGACCCTGCAGACTCGATTCTCTGTGGTTTGCATCTCGTCTCGGCGCACCCCCTCCTGCTCAGCACGTCTTTGAAGGCCAGCGCCGGGGCGAGGGGAGTGTCCGGAGACTCCTGCCGCATTTGAGCACTGAGTTACTGGAGTGAAAGGGGTGTTGTATTCACACACATGCGCACACACGTTCTAAATTGTGAGATCTAAACGACGCGTCAAAGAGGGCCGTGGTCGTCGCCTCAAAACCGCCGAGGCCACAGAAACAAGAGGCACCTGAGAAAAGCCTGAACCGAGAGCCCGAGGCACAGGCGGCCGGACCAGCCCGACCCGGTGTCCTGGCCGGGTCTCGGGGCAGACACGGGGCGTCAGGAAACACCAAGAGTGTGAGCGAAGCGTGGACTTAATTTCTTATTTTTTTAAATATATTTTTACTGATTTCAAAGAGGAAGGGAGAGGGAGAGAGAGAAACATCCATGATGAGAGAGAATCACGGATCGGCTGCCTCCTGTACGCCCCACACTGGGGATCGAGTCCCCACCCTAGGCATGTGCCCTGACTGGAATCGAACCCTTACCTCCTGGTTCCTAGGGCGATGCACAACCACTGAGCCACACTGTCCAGGCCAACGCGTGGACTTTAGTTCGTGGCAACGTGTCGACATAGCGTCATCCATCCTAACCAATGACCGCTCTCGTTTCAGACGTTCGCCACGCGGGCCACTGCACGTCGGGGACTCCCTGTGCGCCCCTCTCAGTGTCTCTGTCGTCTAAAACGGTTGTTGTTTTTTTACGTCTGTTTTAAAAATGAAGACACGGACATCGCATGTGAAACCGGCATGCGGCTGAGGAGCCTCACCTTGGCCACGGAGGCGGCACCGCGTGGCGAGGGAGGGGCGGGGGGGGGCGGTGAGCCGCTCAGCAACCAGGCCGTGAGCTCATTACACAGATTCATCCCAGGGCTTGCTTGGGAAGCTGGAAATTAACCGTCAGCGATGCCTCCATATGGCTGGTCTCGTTAACCTCTCCCGTTCCAGACGGAAGGCCTCCCAGAAACAAGGCTGCAGAGGAAGGAATCGGGGCGCTGGGGAGACCGGGTCCCCCCCGAGGGGGTGGGCTCGCCGGGCGGGGAGGCTGTGCGAGGCGGGTGGGTGGCGGTGGGCCCGGGCTGAGGATGGAGCACCCGGCAGAACGGCATTTGGGATCCTGTGGAGGGTGGGGAGACTGGGCCCTGCGGAAGGTGGAGAGGCTGGGTCCTGAGGGAGGTGGGGAGACTGGGTCCTGAGGGAGGTGGGAGACTGGGTCCTGAGGGAGGTGGGAGACTGGGTCCTGAGGGAGGTGGGAGATTGGGTCCTGAGGGAGGTGGGGAGACTGGGTCCTGCAGAAGGTGGGGAGACTGGGCCCTGAGGGAGGTGGGGAGACTGGGTCCTGAGGGAGGTGGGAGACTGGGTTCTCCACTGTCCGAATGTGGTGTCTGAGCACCTCGCTGCCCACAGGAAAGGCACGGCGTTCGTTCGGAATTCCTCCCACCTCCCTCCCAGGCCCCGTCGGGCTCCAGGGGCGACGCCGGGAGCCCGCAGGTCCACTCCGGAGTCGCCCGAACGTCTCCCCGCACGTCTCTCCCCGCGTGTCTCTCCCCGCGTGTCTCTCCCCTCATTGACAGCCCTTGCTTGACATGAGGACTCAGCTCCCCCTCCTTCCGGATCCCGATTTGGGGGAGCGGCAACACCTGCCCACCGATCGCCTGCCACTGGGCATCTGGGCCCGGCTGACGGGCTGTCTGCTTTGACTAATGATGTGATTGATGGACAAAATAAGGAAGAACATACAAAAACACTTCTGTCTGGGCTGGTGTGTCAGGGAGCCTTCATCAAGTGGCGGCTGAAGGTATATTCCGCGGCACGCCTCATTACCCGGTGATGGCGTTCCCGGCAAAGCCGTTCCTTTTCGTGACACGAGACAGCAGGCAGCGTGCGGGGTGGGCCCGCGCGCCCCGAGGAAGTGGAGGCGCGCGGAACAGCGGTCATTTCCAAAACCGCCTGGAGTTGCTTTTCTGTTGTCATGACTTTCACAGGCATCAACGCCGTGCGGAACGGGCGTGCGGGCCTTGGCGAGGAGCGATTTGTTAGGACTGCTGTCCAAACAGCCGGCCGGGAAAGGGGAGGGGGCGCCCGCACTTTCTCGCTCCAAACCTGTTGCAGACGGAGTCATCTGTCAATTTCGTTGCATGGAAAGGGTACACAGAAGCAGAATCCAAACAAATGTCTGTTTCAGGCGACACGTGTGGAAAACTCTGCAGGCGCCCGGCCGGCGGGGCTCAGGGGCTGAGCATCGACCTAGGAACCAGGAGGTCACAGTTGGATTCCCGGTCAGGGCACAGGCCCGGGTTTGGGGCTCGATCCCCAGTGTGGCGGGTGCAGGGGGCAGCCGATCCATGATTCTCTCATCATGGATGTTTCTCTCTCCCTCTCCCTGTCCCTTCCTCTCTGAAATCAATACAAATATGTTAAAAAAGAAAACAAGGAAAAGCCACAGGGCCATGTTGCACCGTCTCGCTCAGCACACGGAGCGGGCACAGCGCTGTCCCGTGCCGCCTGTAGACCGGGCGGCGGACACGCAGGAGAGTGACACGGGCCCGGTGTGTGCGTGATGACGGGCCGAGAGTCGGCGCTGGCTGGAGCCGGCGGACGGGAAGAACTGCTTCGTTCCGCGTGAGAACCGGAGCCTGAGACCGGAACCGCGGGCAGAATCGAGGTCGCAGGCAGAGCCTGGGCCTGGTCCCCGCCTCCTTGTCAGGGGACGGCTGAACACGCGTGGGTTGGGTCCCACGCCTCGCGCTGTATATTTTGCGGAGGATTGTAGCTTTCCATGATATTATTTGTCCTTTCATCTTCTTCTCCTGGCAAATTGTCTTTGCCAAGGTACCTTCTGGCACACGTTCCCATCTTCTTCTTGAACATGTTGGACCGTCTCCAAAGAGAGATGCTGGAAATGAAGTTTCATTTTAAAAGCGATTTTTATCCCGTTCTGCTACCCCCAGTGGTGGGTTATTGTGAATCACATACGATCTTAACGGGTAGTGATTAGGCGAAACTCTCGTCTGTGATAAAGGCTAGATGACAGATGAGAAAATGTAGATGAGATCTCGATTTCTATTTAAAAAGGGAGAAAGGCATAAATGCAAAGTCTCGTTACGATAAACGCGGGAGGTCGCGGTGACCGTGCGTTTCATTCCCGGGGAGAGACAGAGGCAGCCCGGCCGGGTCGGCGTGGGCACGCGCTGCACCACCTGTCTGGCACCAGGGTCACTCGGCGGCTCTCGCCATCACAGCGCACAGGTTCCTTGTCCTACTCGGGTTTGTGTATCTTTCTTGACGACTTCATTTCACAAAACTCCTCCTATTTTCCCAGACGCCTCTGCCTTCGGTGGGCGCGACGGCCTCCGACGTGAGAATGGCTCCTGGGAAAACGGGGCGAAGCACGAGTGTTTGTACTTCGCCCGGGCGCCTCTCGGCCCCTTGAACGCCCCCTTCTTGCTGGTCGTACTCCTGTAACGGAGGTGCCGCATCACCCAGTGGCCTCTGGGATGCAGGCCCTGCTCTGCGACGGGCGGGGTCGGGGGTGAACGGGAGCACTTGCTGGGGGTGGGGCTGACCTGGTAGATGCTTCACATTGGAAGGAGGGTCGTGGGTCATGGTTGTGCCACGGAACTCTTCACCCTCCACAGGCTGCATCCAGGGTCAGACGGCTCCCGAGACACGTCCGATGGACCCCCCACAGCTGCTGCGACCCCCCGCCCGGCAGAGTGGACCCCGAGAGGCGCCTGCAGAGAGAGGGCTATGGCACCGCGGCGTGGGGCCTGGTTGGCGGGAGTGGATGAGGCCGCCGACCTGGACCACGGCTGGGCCTCCCTGTTGCCCCCGGGCCTCACACAGGTGCATGGCCGCCCCTCCCACCCCCACGTCACCCCATGCCCTCCACCCGCTTCGACAGGGATTCCGTTCCTCCACCCTGGGGCTCAGTCCAGGCCCGGCCGCACACCCCAGAGGCTGGGGCACCTGAGGCCCTGGGGCAAATCTTAACCCTTAAGTGGACAGCCTCCTCCACCCGCACTGTGGGCGGAGCTGAGCGTGGTGGGTGCGGCCCCTCCGAGGGAGGGGCCCGGCTGGGCCTTGCAGGGCAGGTCAGCCTCCCCCGCCCTCCCCCACCCCCACCCCCGGCCTCGTCCCCTTGGCCTCACCTCCCTGGGTTTCCAGTCCCTGACAGGGTCACAGGCGGGCTCGTGTGGCCCCCAGACATGAGTGCTCGGGAAGGGGGTGCCCAACTGGCAGGGAGGGGTGCCCAACTGGTTGGGAAACCCGGCTTGTCAGCTTCTCTGTGGGCATCTCGGGGGGGAGGCCTTGGGGACCCGAAGGGATGGTGGGGGATGGAATGCACACGGTGCAGCATGAGCCCGCGCCGAGGCCGCAGACCCGGACGCCACAGGGGGACCGTGCGGCCTCTCCGGGGGTGTCGCCGGCCCCCGGCCCGTCTGCAGCCCCCCCGCCCCCCAGCCCTGCACATCTGCCCTGCACCTTGCGAGCACCCGTCCGGGCGCCGTCTTTGAACTCTGACGAGGTGTGGGAAACACCCATCGACACGTCGGATCACATGTCTTTTGAAATGAGAACTTAGCTCAGTTCCAACTCATTCCAAATGTCACGTTGGCCCTCCGGCTGAGCATCCATCTTCTCCGCCTTTGATATTGTTTCACGCTCCCGGGGCCTCTGGGCCGAGGAGCTGGGGGTGGAGAGGGTGTTGGGTGGCGCCCCAGCCAGTGGAGCCCCAGCCGGGGCCCCTGCATCTCCCCCGCCGCCCTGAACACCCAGGTCGGGCAGGACCCACTCAGGGCGTGCGCGCGCCCAGGTGAACCTGTGTGGGTGCCGGTCCCAGCCTAACCCCCGGCTCCTGCCTGCGCAACGGGCACGGCCCAGGCCGGCATGGCCCCCGCGGCTCCCGCGTGAGCCCCTCACCAGCCTCTCCCTCCTGTGACCCGGCACTGCCCACTGCCGGCAGGGCCTCGGGAGCCTCACTGCTCGGCACGGGGCTTTGCAGAACGGGAAGCCACGTTGTCCCCCTCCCCTCCCCTGCCCCCGCCCCGGGGCCTGCCCTCTGTTCCAGCCGCTGTTTCCCGTCGGGATTCAAGGAGACCCACCGTGGCCCGAGACGGCAGACCCCCGCTGTCGGAGGGCTCGGTTAGTCGCCTGATAGCTCTCCAAAGGCACTTGCACCTCAAAACACAACAGCGCGCAGGCGGGAACGGTGTCACGTGTGAGACAGGCGTGCGCCACGCTCACTTTCCCTGACAAGCGAGACCAGGACGGCTTCCTAATCCCGTTCCGGAAGGAGAGCCGTCGTCGAAGAAGGAGGAGACCAGGAGTCCAGCCATCGAAGGCACAGTGTGCGCTGCTGAAAGTCCGCGAGGCTGAGCCGCCAACCGCCCGTTCCAGACGGTGACTTACACTGTGCTCCCCGCGCACGTAAATCACGGGGTATTTTCATGGCAGACACAGAGTTTTACGGCTTTTATGACTATCATGGACGTGGGATTCATATTTTATGGACGGTTCTAATAACAGTAAGAAAACGCTCTGGGAAAATGGGGGTTCCGAGAAGACCAGCCGTCGCTCAGCAGGAGCCGAAACCCAGCGCAATCAGAGGTGAGGCTGCCCCCCATCCCGGCTGCAGCGGGCCCCCCTGACAGGCTGAGCCCGAACTGTGGGGCCCGTGGGGACAGGAGACAGGAGCCCCGAGGAGGGTGGTCTTGGCCGAGCAGGACTCCCCCGCCCGGCGCGGGCGCATCTGACCCTGACGCTGTCCGTGGTGGGCGCGCGGTCCAGCGGAGCATCAGTGAGCAAACCGGGGCAGGACGCTCGCGGGGCTCTCCCCCTGCAGGGGCGGCTCGGCTTTCGAGGGGGCAGGTGCCACGGTGGGGGGTCCCCTGGGACTTCCTGTCTCACCCACCCTCCTGTCAGCCCCACGGTCCCCGCAGTCGCCCGGGCCGTTTGATCCCACAGGGGGACACCTGCCCGAGCCCCTGAGCTGGCCCGGCTGACCCTGGCGCCGTCCCGTGCCGGCGTGCGAGCGGTGGTGGAGGGCTTCCTGTCGCGGGGCCACCGGGGCCGCGCCCATCGAGGAGGGACGCCGTCTCTGTGTCCCCCTCGGACTTGCCCTTCCCGCTGCTCCAGGCGCGTCACCTGTCCTTGTCCTCACCCCACGGACTCCAGACGCAAGGCCCTGCCTGGACCTCGGCAGGCCTGCTGCGCTCCAGGGCCAGGGCGCGCCTCCTCCTGGCCCGGTCCTGCTCCGGGCCTGGCTGTGAGCCAGGAGCCTGGACACAGGCTCCGCAGTTTCCACGCGCTGCTCACACGGAGCGTCACGCCTCACGCCTCACGCCTGGAGGGCGGTGCTCCCTTCTTCTCCGGGGAGACCCAGGCTGAGAGCCGAGGAGTCACCAGGGACCCCGCCTCGTGCCCCACCCACCTTCTCAAGGGCCTCCTGTGGACGCAGGACGCTCTGCGCCCGGGAAGCTACCGGACACCATATTCCCGCGGCCGGTGACAGCAGGAGGGAGGCACACGCTGGGGGCGGGTGTGGGGAGAGCTGGTGCCCGACCCGACGCCGGGCCCTGCCTGCCTCCTGCCTGGCACCCTGGGGGCCCGGCCTCTCGGGAGCCTGAGCGAGGGGGAGTGATGAACAGGAGTCCGCCATCTCGGGGGCACTCTGCACAGAGGTGCCCGGGGCCGACGACCACGCACCCCGAGAATGAAGGCCCGGGAGGGATCAGTGCTGGCTGGGGCCCAGGTCCCAGGGGTGCCACCACCCGGAGGGTGCCTTCTGTGGGCACAGGCCCCAGGCCGCTGCCTTCCTTCACCCCAAACGGGGGAGCCTGCCACGTGCTGCCTACGATGCCCACAGCCCCCCTGTGGATGCGCGTCCCCTTGCCCACCAGATCGCTCGCCACGGCCCCTGCTCTGAGCCCTGCCGGTGAGACAGGGTTCGCGACGGATTAGAGGCCGAGTGTTCATGGCACCGCCCTAAGGGCTGCTCGTGAACACCCCACCCCCACCCCTTGCCAATCTGGGGGCAGAGGAAATGGTCTCTTTGACCTCTGACCTGCCTGAGCTGGGCCACCCCCACCCCAGCCACAGAGGCAGGTGGGGTGCGTGGCTCCGGGCTGCGCCCCTCCTCTCCCTTCTCCTTGGGAAGTGACGGGTTTGCTCAGAGTTGGAAAACGTCTGGGATGAACGAGGCCGTAGATCCACGTTTTTAATGCGATTTGCCTGTATTTATTGGGGCGCTCACAATTGATGCCAAGTGAAAAGGTTAAGAGTCCGGGAAACCGGATTATCCCGTTTGCTCGCAGACATGATACAGTGCCGCCCGGGAGGGTGCGTCCCCGCGCCCCGCGCCTGACCTCGCCCGGCCGTCCGGGGCTGGCCCAGGAGCCCCGCGAGCCGGTGGGGCACGTGGGTATGTCCACTCAGTACTGACCTAACTGTGCATTTCGTGAGCGTCCCCGGGGGCCGTTCTCCCGGGCCTGGGCCGCAGAGGGGGTGCCGGGCATTGGCATCCCTGCCCCCTCCATCACCTCCGTCTGTGATGCACCTTCATGTCAGGTGTTCCTCGCGTCCAGGTGGCGGCCCTGCGAGGGGCGTCGGGGACGGCCGCCAGGTCCCAGCGCAGGCAGCAGGCCCAGAGGGCTGTCCCGGGCCTGTGAGCCAGAGGAGCGCTGTCCGCCCGCCCCCCCCAGAACAGGCATCTTCTCCTCCTGGCCCGGTTCCCCGTCCATGTGCCCTCCACAGGATGTCCGGGACCACCTCCCATGACCAACAACTTCCCCCAAATCTTTGTCTCCGGATCAGTCTCCGTAAAAACCCAAACACAGGCAACCTCGTGGGCTTAGCACCAGCAACGGACAGTGGGCAGGGTCTATGGGGGGCAGGGTCTATGGGGGGCAGGGTCTATGGTGGGCAGGGTCTATGGGGGGCAGGGTCTATGGGGGGCAGGGTCTATGGGGGGCAGGGTCTATGGGGGGCAGGGTCTATGGGGGGCAGGGTCTATGGGGGGCAGGGTCTATGGGGGGCAGGGTCTATGGGGGGCAGGGTCTATGGGGGGCAGGGTCTATGGGGGGCAGGGTCTATGGTGGGCAGGGTCTATGGGGGGCAGGGTCTATGGTGGGCAGGGTCTATGGGGGGCAGGGTCTATGGGGGGCAGGGTTTATGGTGGGCAGGGTCTATGGGGGGCAGGGTCTATGGGGGGCAGGGTCTATGGGGGGCAGGGTCTATGGTGGGCAGGGTCTATGGGGGGCAGGGTCTATGGGGGGCAGGGTCTATGGGGGGCAGGGTCTATGGGGGGCAGGGTCTATGGGGGGCAGGGTCTATGTGGGGCAGGATCTATCGGGGGCAGGATCTATCGGGGGCAGGTCCTATGGTGGGCAGGGTCTATGGGGGGCAGGGTCTATCGGGGGCAGGGTCTTTGGGGGGCAGGGTCTATGGGGGGCAGGGTCTATGGGGGCAGGGTCTATGGGGGGCAGGTCCTATGGGGGGCAGGTCCTATGGGGGGCAGGGTCTATGGGTGGCAGGGTCTATGGGTGGCAGGGTCTTTGGGGGGCAGGGTCTATGGGGGGCAGGGTCTATGGGGGCAGGGTCTATGGTGGCAGGGTCTATGAGGGGCAGGGTCTTTGGGGGGCAGGGTCTATGGGGGGCAGGGTCTATGGGGGCAGGGTCTATGGTGGCAGGGTCTATGAGGGGCAGGGTCTTTGGGGGGCAGGGTCTATGGGGGGCAGGGTCTATGGGGGGCAGGGTCTTTGGGGGGCAGGGTCTATGGGGGGCAGGGTCTATGGGGGCAGGGTCTATGGTGGCAGGGTCTATGAGGGGCAGGGTCTTTGGGGGGCAGGGTCTATGGGGGGCAGGGTCTATGGTGGCAGGGTCTATGGGGGGCAGGGTCTATGGGGGGCAGGGTCTATGTGGGGCAGGATCTATCGGGGGCAGGGTCTTTGGGGGGCAGGGTCTATGGGGGGCAGGGTCTATGGGGGCAGGGTCTATGGGGGGCAGGTCCTATGGGGGGCTGGTCCTATGGGGGGCAGGGTCTATGGGGGGCAGGGTCTATCGGGGGCAGGGTCTTTGGGGGGCAGGGTCTATGGGGGCAGGGTCTATGGGGGCAGGGTCTATGGGGGGCAGGTCCTATGGGGGGCTGGTCCTATGGGGGGCAGGGTCTATGGGTGGCAGGGTCTATGGGGGGCAGAGTCTTTGGGGGGCAGGGTCTATGGGGGGCAGGGTCTATGGGGGCAGGGTCTATGGTGGCAGGGTCTATGAGGGGCAGGGTCTTTGGGGGGCAGGGTCTATGGGGGGCAGGGTCTATGGGGGCAGGGTCTATGGTGGCAGGGTCTATGAGGGGCAGGGTCTTTGGGGGGCAGGGTCTATGGGGGGCAGGGTCTATGGGGGGCAGGGTCTATGGGGGCAGGGTCTATGGTGGCAGGGTCTATGAGGGGCAGGGTCTTTGGGGGGCAGGGTCTATGGGGGGCAGGGTCTATGGGGGGCAGGGTCTTTGGGGGGCAGGGTCTATGGGGGGCAGGGTCTATGGGGGGCAGGTCCTATGGTGGGCAGGGTCTATGGGGGCAGGGTCTATGGGGGGCAGGGTCTATGGGGGCAGGGTCTATGGTGGCAGGGTCTATGAGGGGCAGGGTCTTTGGGGGGCAGGGTCTATGGGGGGCAGGGTCTATGGGGGGCAGGGTCTTTGGGGGGCAGGGTCTATGGGGGGCAGGGTCTATGGGGGGCAGGTCCTATGGTGGGCAGGGTCTATGGGGGCAGGGTCTATGGGGGGCAGGGTCTATGGGGGGCAGGACCTATGGGGGACAGGGTCTATGGTGGCAGGGTCTATGGTGGGCTGGGTCTATGGGGGGCAGGGTCTATGAGGGGCAGGGTCTATGGGGGGCAGGGTCTATGGGGGGCAGGGTCTATGGGGGGCAGGGTCTATAGTGGGCTGGGTCTATGGGGGGCAGGGTCTATGGTGGGCTGGGTCTATGGGGGGCAGGGTCTATGGGGGGCAGGGTCTATGGGGGGCAGGGTCTATGAGGGGCAGGCTCCCGAGAGGCTAAGCAGGCCAGTGTCCGGTGTCCAGTCCGCTCCTCTCTGCTCTCCACGCGCCCGGGGCTGCTGGGCAAACTGATTTATCCGGAGTGTCTGGGCCGAGGAAGGGCGGTGAGCGCTCTCCCTGGGAGGGATTTCAGCTCATTTCACAGATGAAATCAATCAGGTCTGAGCACACTCACTGCAGCGGAGCGGGAACCCACGCAGCAGGGGCCCGAGGGGGGCCTCCTGGTCCCTGCCCGTCTGCTCGCCTGGCACCACCGCCCGGCCTAGGGTGTGCCCAGCAGCCCCGTCAGGATAACGGGCATCAGGATAACTGGCGTGGGCCGGCCTGGGCCCTCAGGCGAGGCGGGGCTGCAGGTGGAGGAGGCAGGGGCCAGGCCAGGGGGCAGGCTTGGGGTCAGTCACCCCAAATGCACTTCCTTGTTTCCTGGTGGCGTTGGCAGGGTGTGGGGACGGCGCAGGCATGACCACCACAAGAACCAGTGTTCCCGTCCTGCTTCCGGGGGTGAGACTGAGCCCCCAGTGCAGAGGTGAGGGCTGAGGGCAGGGCCCGGAGCCTTCTGTGTCCCACATGGATGCAAAGAGCTCGTTCTAGGTCAGTGTGGGTCCTGCACCCCAGGAACAGGGCCTGGGTGACACCTGCATCTCCCTCTGAGCTCTACCCACCGTGGTGTCCACACCTGGCACTGGGCTGGGGCCGGCGGAGCTGCCACCCAGGCCGGAGTCCACGTGGCACCCGAGGGAGCAGGAGCCCAGCTTGAGGACAGGGCCCTGCAGGTGGGAGGGCCCCCTTCCTACCCGGGCCGCCCCTGCCTCTCCCAGGCCCAGGTCCAGGCTCCAGGCTGCCGTGGACCGGGGGCCTGACCTGCAGGCACCGGGCGGCGTCGCGGGGGCTGAGGCACGCAACCCACTCCGTGGTCTTCAGGAGCCACGTTCCCAGCGGAGCATCAGAACACGCTTATGCATCTGTTGAATATTTTATTACGAAGCCTGGATGCCACACATTTAATTGACATTGCATGGCCTGGGGGAACCCAAAGGGGATGGGTCCCCTCTTCATCCCTTGTGAGGGATGTAAGAAGTAGGGCCCCGAGGAAATGGGAACCCTCGCGGGTCCTGGGGCTGAACCCGCCCATCCCGGCCCCCAGGACCGTCCCCTCCCGCGAGGGGGCCGCGGTGAGGTGGTCGGCTCTGCCCTGCGGCTGCCCGACACATCGGATTAATACATCACCAGGTAGGAGCACAGTGAGAATCCGACTGAGGAACTTCCAGCCCGAGGAAGGGGACGATTCATCAATGCAAACTTAATAACATCTATTTGAATCTAACTAAAAATCAATATTTCATTACCAAATTGTTAGTGAGAATGAAGAAAAATTGCGGAAGTCGGGCAGTTTGGTGCTGGGGAAGCGTCGGGAGTTCAATGTGAAGCCGGATGATTCATGAGGCCTCGCCGTGGCAGGGGTGAGGGAGGACGCGCCAGGAAACTCGGAGGGCCCTGGCTCATGACCTTGGCCGTGAGGGGGACACGGGAAAAGGAGAGTGACTGTCAGCTCCCCTCAGGGCCGGAGCCACCATCCATCACGGAGCTGCCCGCAGAGGAGCCGGGCGGGGGCGCTTTCAACACTCGGGACCCGACGTGGCTCAGCCCCCCGCGGGGATGAGCAATACACGATGACGGGGGCTGGCGGTGACCGGGTGACTTTATGGGGCGCGGAGATGGGCAGACAGGCTGTGAGAGGTCATGGCTGGGCCCCCTCAGCCCAGCCCCACACGCCCCAGTCCCTCCAGGGAAGTGGGGAGAAGTGGGGGAGGTGGACGTGGCAGCAGTGTCTGTCTGACACCCACATACACGCGCGGGCCCAGGCCTGCTCCAGGTGAGCCTCGTGGAGGAGTCTCGTCTAAACACGTGGGTCGGCAGCGGCTTTCCGGGCCGTTCCTGGGGGTGGGGGTCCGTGTGAGTAAATCCCTGAGTGTGTCCCACAGTCCAGGTTTGTCTGGGCGGTCACCACGGGCCCCAGTCCTCCCGAGCTGGGCTGCGAGCTGGCCCCGCTGGCGAGCCGACATTGGAGGGATAAGCACGTGTCCTTCCGGCACAAGGAGAACCGTGAGGTGCGGCTCTCACGCATGGAAACCCCGTGAATCACAACCCGGCAGGTGTGCGGGGACCCCAGCTCCTGGACGGCACTGCAGCGCCCACCTGGGCACCTGCACGTGGAATCGCGGGAACGGAGGGTGTGCAGCCGAGGGGTCGTCTGGGCCTCACTTAGTAGAAGCCCCGTGACAAGGCGAGGGTTAGTGTGTGCTCCCCAGAGACCGCGTGTTCCCCAGATGGCGTGTCCTCGTTCTCCTGGAAGCAGAGCCGGTCTGCAGGGGGCCGCGGCCTGTCGCTCAGGGCTGGGCACAAGGCCAGCCGCCATCATCGTCCGAAGGTGTGATGGGCGAGGCGGACACTTCCTCACGGGGTCCCTTACGTAAAAAAACAGTGCCACCCCACCCAAGCCCCGGGGCCCACGTAGCCATCCCCACGGGGACAGCCCTCCCTCCGGTTGGGGTGTCTGAGGGTCCCCGGATTTTCCCAAGGCCACAGGGGTGGTAGGAGGGCGCTAAGTCCCAGCGTAACCCGCTCAGGGGTCTGGGGGCGAATGTCCAGAAATGCTGGGGGAGGTTGGCTCGGCCCGGTGTCACCACACCTGGACTTGGACTTGTGTTCTGGGTGCACACTGCAGGTTCCGGTTAGAGGCGTGGGGGTGTGGCGTCTTCATCTCTTTAAAATACGTAGACAATAAAAAAATTACAAAAAAATACGCGGACACAGGAGCCTCGGGAGAGCACATTCCAGAATCATTTGTGTGTTTCGGAATTTGCCTGAAGGGCGCCCCCTGCGGGCATGCAGTTAGGAGACAACAGGAAGCCCAGCTAATCCTGGTGCGAGAGGTTAAAGGTCGTTAAAAGCCCAGTTGCAGCTGCAGGCCCGTTCCTGGATGAGTTCTTCGTTTTCTCCCAAATCACCTTTCATCTCCATCTCCGTGAGACGCCCTGAAATTCCTTCTGACTTCCACAACGTGCCAAGGGGGGGCGTCCAGGAGGCCCCTCCTGTTAATCCTTCTGTGTATCAGCACCTCAGCGCGCCAGGAAGGAACGGGCTGATGTGGGGGTGCTGGGTGCCACACTCCCGCGGCACAGACAGATGGCGGCGCCTTGGGAGGGAAGACGCCGCGCACCGCTCACCCCAACATGGGAGGAGGCTCAGGGCTGACGCTGAAGGGATGCGCTTGGCGCCCCGCCAGCAGCTCTCACTCAGCACCGCCTTCCAGCAAAGGGGGTGCCGCTTCAGGACCTGCAGTGCGTGGGGGGCGGGGCTCAGCGCTGGGGCGAAGGCCCCTGTCCTGCTGCCCTGCTCACCCTGCCCACAGGCCCTCTCCCCAGCACAGGTGGCTGCAGACCCCAGCGGGTTGCTCCGTGGTCGGTTCAGGGAACAATGGTGGAGGCCTGCCAAGGCCAGGCGGCTTCCCTGGGCTGCCCAGGCCCGCGCTCACCTGCGGCTGCCCCTGCCCCCCAGGGGCTGCTGGGAGGAGCCTGGGTACAGGGCAGCCCTGGGAGGGCGCACAGGGGCCCAGAGGCACCGGGCGCCCCTCTTCACCGGCCACGAGCCCCCGAAGGCGCCTCTCCGGGCAGCACACCTTCCAGAGCGGAGCCCAGCATGGCTCCCGCCCCGGGGCAGCATGCAGGGGGCCTGGACCCCACGGTTCCAAACTGGCCTCCCGGTGGGAGGCACCGCCCAGCCGGCGGCTCAGCGGCTGAGCGTCACCTGTGCACCCGGAGGTCACGGTTCGATTCCCCGTCAGGCACCTGCCCGGGTTGTGGGCTGCAGGCTCGGCGTGGGGCGTGCAGGAGGCGGCAGATCCATGGCTCTCTCATCATGGATGTCTCTCTCCCGCTCCCTTCTGCTCTGAAACCCATAACAATCCATATTTTCTAAGTGAAAGGACGCAAGCACAAACCCCTTTCGGTCTGGAGCAGCCTCGGGTCCGGAGAGGGAGGCTGTTCCCGCGTGTCGCTGTGGGGACCCGGCTCCGTCTGCTTCAGCTCCACCAACCAATGGGGTCTCGCCTCCTGCGCCCACAGAGCTGCGTCCTGGGCACACGCGCCCCTTCCTCTCGCGTCCGTCGCCCACGTGGCCGGCGGGAGAGAGGGACAGGACGCTCCCTGCAGGGCTGCCCGTGGATGCAGCGTCCGCAATCCCCATGTTCAGGCCTGTCGCTCGGCCACCTCCTCTTCTCTCCCAGGACACGCAGGGATGCCCCTATCGGCCCCCGCCGAGGGCACCCCGCCGACAGGGGCGGTTCTCTGATCCACCAAGACCAGCAGTGCCTGCGTGGCTGCGGCTCCTTCCACCTCAGTCCCCGGATGGCCGTCCCTCCACGGGGCTCAGCCTGGCGCCATGTGGGGGGAGGGCGCGGTACAGGGAGACCCAGGGGGAGCCCCCACATTTGTCCTCAGGCCCCCCGCACCCTCCTGCTGGCCTCTCTCCCACGTGAAGTCACTCAGGTCCTGAGGGACCGAGGAGGGGAGACTCCAGCTCTACAGCCCGTGGCAGCTGCCACTCAGCCTGGTCCCCCGGTGCTGAGAACGCTCCTTCCTGCACGGGCAGCCCGCCCCCCGCCAGGTCTTGGCCACCAGTTTGGGGGTGTGTGAAGCTTACACAGTTTGGGGGACCCTCTAAGAAATATAATACAAAATTATGAACCTAGAAACACTAGGGTTCCTCCCAGACTGGTGCCTGGGCGGGTGGGTGGCCGTGAGGCGGCGCTGTGTGAGAATTCTGCGGCGTGAGGGGCGGGGGACGGGGAGGGGCACTGACGGGCCAGCTCCCTGAAGGCCTTGGTGCGAGCACCCGGGGGGCGCTCCTGGGGGAGGGGCTGAAAGGCTGACCGCATAGACGCTGCACCCTCACGGCGACCTGGCTGGAAGGGGCGCGTGTGCCCGGGACGCAGCCCTGGCTGGGGGAACCGGAGGGGACCTGGTGTCCCTGTCGCTTCTCTGACGCCATTCCCCATCCTGGTCACCCCAAGACACAAGCCCCCCCTTGCGTGGGACTTAGAAGCAGCCTCCTAGCTGAGCGCGTGGTGTCCAGCAGAGCACGGACCCTCAGGAGTCGCGGCATGATCCCCCGGAAGCCCCACGGCGGCCCCTGGGACAGTGAGGCGCAGCCTGTGCGCGCAGGGCATGCTGGGAGGGGCTGGCTGGGTGTGTGCAGGCTTCGCCATCGGGGCACATGCTGAGCAGGTGGAAACCCTTAGAAGGTTCTTCCTGGGGAAGGAGCAGACGCGGCCCCGCAGCCGCTCTGTGTGCGGCTCCCCCGGGTGACTGCGTCCCTGTGGCCACCATGACTGACTCCCAGTGCCGGCGGGAGGCTGGGCCCAAGGCAGGCGCTGAGCAGCTGCGGCCCACACCCCTGGGACAGGGGAAGGAGGCAGGCTGTGCTCGGGGAAGAGGTGGGCTCGCAGGAGGCGGCTCTGGCCGCCCTGGAGGCGTCCGCAGGCCTCGGCCATCGCTGGGGGCCCCTGCTCCCTGTGAGCCTCGCTCAGCCCCGAGGCCCAGCTAGTCACTCCGAACAGTCGAGAGAGAGGGTGGGAGGCCAAGAAGCTCAGAATGTTGGGGCTCCGGGGCCCCAATAAGATGTTCCCAACTGGTTCTCTGCCCGCGAGCAGATGGGCTCCGAGGGCCCTGCTCGGCGCCCGGGAAGCAGACACCCGGGCCTGGGCGGCTTCCAGGGCGCCGCGCCGGCGTTGACGCGCGGCGACAGTCGGAAACAGCCCAGCTCGCTCCGCATGTGATTTGCAGGAGCGTCTTAATTGGCATCTTGATGATCTGATTGCGGGAAGTGCTGGTGGCGGAAGGTGTATCTCTAAATAGATGAGAGGAGGGACCCACATCTGTGCGAGGATGCGGGCTCCCGGGGCCAGGCCTCCCCCGGGTGTCAGCCTCACCCTGAACCTCAGGGGCCCTGCCGGATGCGTCCTCCCCGCCCACCTGGCGCGGGGCCCGCGGCTTCCCTCGGGGTCGGCAGCATTTTTCTCTGTGGCACCAACTCCAGGCTCTGGCCTCTGGAAGCCTGGTTCCAGCTAAATATTTCGGAAATACGTCCTAAAGGCGAGTTATCTCACCGTGACGGCCCATCCGGCGGAGAAGATCTAAGGAAACCCTGAAACCCGCATCACGTTCCAGAACATTCTATTTTATGCGGTCCCGAGTGCAGCACAGGGGGTCTTTAATAATTCACCGCTTGTTAACATTAAACAACTGTTAACACGCGCACCTAATTAGTTATGCTTGCTTGACATGTTTGCGTCTTTAATAATTGATGCATTTATCTTAATTACTAACAGTATTATGGTTGGAATAGGCATCTTTTTTTCTATCTTAAAATTGTAACAAAAACTGACTTTTTGCCAAAAATGATTATGCTCTAAGTTTTAATTACTCATTGTAATTAACTTGCAAGCTGCAGTATTTTACTAAAGTATCTTTCACAAAAAATGTAATGGGAGAGGGGTGATTGGCTGTTTATGTAGCCAAGTTGGTAAATATTTCATCAGTTGGATATTACCCTTTCGGTGTGGATGTAAAATAACGGTGCTGTCAAGATACGAGTCCGTCGACAGACCTCCCTCGCTGAGAACTTGCTACCATTTCTACCCTAAAGGTGGTCCCCAGCCCGAGCCTGACACGCTCCCTGTGCGCGGGTTCCGGGCACGAGGCAGGCAGGCCTGGCCTCCACTCCTCCGAGGTGTGGCGTTAACTGGACATTGGTGGGCGAGCAGCGTTCACGCCCGCCCTCCTTCCTGCAGCCACGTTTGACCGCGGGAGCCTGAACACCGTGCTGCGTGACATTTCTATTTGAGCGTCCCGTGCGGGGCCCCCACACCCGCTGCTGGCCGGGCTTTCTCAGGCTGCCGCCCCAGAGCCGGGGTGCAGACTGACTCAGAAACCCCACCACTGCCGGGAACACTGGCCCAGGAAGGACCCGGAAGGAGGTGATTTTAGCAGTGAAAAAGCTAAGGCTGCTGGCCTTGGGCTCAAGCTCACACACAAGGACCAAGGAGGCCCGGCCGGCGTGGCTCAGTGGTTGAGCGTCGACCTAGGAACCAGGAGGTCACAGTTCAATTCCTGGTCAGGGCACATGCCCGGGTTGTGGGATCCATCCCCAATGGGGGGCATGCAGGAGGCAGCTGGTCAAGGATTCTCTTTCATCATTGATGTTTCTCTCTCTCTCCCCCTCTCCCTTCCTCTCTGAAATCAATAAAAATATATTTTAAAAAAGAAAGAAAAAGAAAGAAAGAACAAACCAAAGAGGAGAGACCTTAGACCTTCAGGTGGGAGGCCTTATCTCCATCCATTACACCCGGTAAGCTGGATGGAGTGACCAGGACGGACGTACATGTGTCACCTGGTGGTGGGCTTGGCACAGGGGCATCAACCACTGTGCCCAGGGGCTTCCAGGTTCGTCTTCCCTCACTCCGCGCTCACGGGCACAGTGTGGCGTGTGAGGGAAGACAAGGTGAGTACACAGACCCTGTCCTGGGAGGGTTCCAGATACTCGGGACCAAAGCCACCCCCAAAGCCACTGCAATGCTTTCGCACGAGGTGGGGAACCTGCTTCCTGCCGAGGGCCATGTGGATATTTATAACATCACTAGTAGCCCTGCGCACGAATCCCTGTGCCAGTAGCTCGCCAGTAGCTCGCTGCCGCCCTCCAGTAGCTCTCTGCCCACTGCCCCGCCCTCCTGTAGCTTCCACCACCCCCCGCCCTCCCCTTCCTCATAGCTTGCTGCCCTGCCCCCTCCTGTAGCTTTCCACTGCCCACTTGTAGCTCACTGCCCCACCCTCCTGCTGATCCGTGATCCAGTTGTTATGGGATCGGTTGTTATGCTTCATGGCGTAACAGCCATTTGCATATTACTTCTTTATTATATTGGATTCTCGGTCCATCCAACATTATCAACTTAAAAATTAGCCTGCTGTATTTGATGTAACATTTCATCACCTCACTCCTAATGCCTGGGCAGGGCCAGACCAACTGATTTCAAGCGCCTTATATGGCCCGGGGCCGGACATTCCCCACCCTGCTTCAGCAGAATAGCTAACGTGTGCTCGCTCAGCACAGAAGACGTCGGTCAGGCGCCACGGGGTCCCTGGCAGTTGGGTTTCAGGCTGTTTTCATGTCTCCGTGGGCCCTGTCCTCTCCTCCCAGAGCTCCTCTGGCCGGAGTGGACCAGGCGTGAGAACTCCTGCCGGGGCCGGGGTGGTGTTTGCTTGGACCTGGGCGAAGGGTGGGGATTCTAGGGACGGTGTTGGGACCAGCATTCGGCAGATGAGACCCAGGAGCCTAAGGAGACCAGCTCCCAGACTGAGGCGAACCAAACCAACAGCGACTGGCTGGGGCAGGAGATGCTGGCTGCCCGGCCTGAGCGGCAAGGCCCGCCTTGCCGCCCCTGGGCCGTGCCCGACCCTCCCGGGAACAGGAAGAAACAGGCGCCCACCGTGCCCGTCCCAGGATGGCCACGGCCCAGCGCTGCCCAGACCACAGGCCGCCGGCTGCCCCGGGTCGCCGCGCAGGACTCGCCTTCCCTGCTGGGAGGCAGGCGGCTGCGCCGAGGAGTGTCGCGTTCAGTTTTAAAATGCCACAAATAACAGATTTATAGATTTTTCTAAATACATTATTTTAGCTTGACAGCATTAATCATTCATGCTTCCTTCTTTCATTTTTCTACCTGCAATGGATTATTGAAACAGAAAATAACAACGAGAAAGGCTAGCAGCGGTATCAAAATGTCAAGTTTGTACTTAGAGTTGTATGGGCCCAGACAGGGTCAAGAGCCCCAATTATTTGTGTATGTACACCGTGGTACGACAGAAAGGTTGTGTCCCCTGCAGCTATTTTCCTGCAGATTTAAATAGGACTGATCTCCCGCCGCACCTCGAGCCGCTGACACGGAACAGCTGTGAAATAGTGCCGACGCCGGGTCAGAGCCTCCAGCGGGGATGGGGTGAGGCGAGGGGTAGCCGTGGGCAGCTCGCAGGCACAGTGCGAATCCGCGCAATTACTCTGGGCGATTCGTGGCCTGCTCTTTTTCATGGAAGCACAAGGCAGAGTGAGAGTGCAGGGCCAGGCCCGGGAAAGACTCCGGGCCCTCCCCTTCCCCAGGTGCCGTGTGGAGACCCCGCCGTGCCCACCGATGCGCCTGAGACAGACGAGGCAGGCAGAGGTGCTGTGGCCACCCGGCCCTGGGCGGGGAGCTGGAGGACAGGATAAGGAAGGCCTTTCCTGTGAATTCTGTCCCCTCGAGGGACACGGCATTGCCTGGAGACCTCTGAAGGACAATTTGCTATTTGGTCAATAATGAGGAGTTGATTTGGGGGTTTGGGGGTATAGTTGGTTGGATTAGGTCTGGGTTTTGTGGTCCAGCCTGTGGGGAGGGAGGACTCAGAAGGAAGTTATTCCCAAAGCCAACATGTTTTATTGTGCCACATAAATGCCACCTCTGGGCAGAAAGAGATATAGGCATAGACAGATGTAGATGTAGACAGACACAGGCACAGACACAGGCACATAGACACAGACACAGACAGACACACAGACACACACAGACACAGACATAGGCATAGACACAGGCACACAGACACAGACAGACACACAGACACAGACAGACACAGACATAGACACAGAGACACACACACAGACAGACACAGACACACAGACACAGACACACAGACACAGACACAGACAGACACAGACACAGACACAGACATAGACATAGACACAGAGACACACACACAGACAGACACACAGACACAGACACAGACACACACACAGACACAGACACAGACATAGACATAGACACATAGACACAGACACAGACAGACACACAGACACAGACACAGACATAGACATAGACATAGACATAGACACAGAGACACACAGACAGACAGACAGACAGACACACAGACACAGACATAGACACACACACAGACACACACAGACACAGACAGACACAGAGACACAGACACACACACAGACACAGACACACACAGACACAGACAGACACAGACATAGACACACACACAGACACACACAGACAGACACAGACAGACACACAGACACAGACAGACACAGACACAGACAGACACACACACAGACACAGACACACACACAGACACAGACAGACACACACACACACACACACACACACACAGACACAGACACAGACACAGACACAGACACAGACACAGACACAGACAGACACAGACATACAGACGCACTCACACACACAGACACAGACACAGACACAGACATAGACACAGACAGACACAGACACAGACACAGACAGACACAGACACAGACACACACACAGACACAGACACAGACATAGACAGACACAGACACAGACAGACACAGACACACAGACACAGACATACAGACGCACTCACACACACAGACACAGACACACACACAGACACAGACACAGACAGACACACACACAGACACAGACACACACACAGACACAGACACAGACACAGACATAGACACAGACAGACACAGACACAGACAGACACAGACACAGACACACACACAGACAGACACAGACACAGACACAGACACAGACAGACACAGACAGACACAGACACAGACACACACACAGACAGACACAGACACAGACACAGACACAGACAGACACAGACAGACACAGACACAGACACAGACACAGACAGACACACACAGACACAGACACAGACACAGACACAGACACAGAAAGACACACAGACACAGACAGACACAGACACAGACAGACACAGACACAGACACAGACAGACACAGACACAGACACAGACAGACACAGACACACAGACACAGACATACAGACGCACTCACACACACAGACACAGACACAGACACAGACACAGACACAGACACAGACACAGACATAGACAGAAGCAATGGTGACACCTCCTCCAGCACCACATGCACGTGTGGGCGCGTGGAATGCGGGTTCACAGACAGCTGCCCGCTGTGCTTCTTCGGGACGTGCTGTAAACACGTCACTGCCAGTTGAAAGTTTTAATTAGAGTTATTAATTCCAGAATGCAGTTGAAATGTGGTGAATATTGATTGTAATGGCCTCTGTTTTAAATATAATTAATTCATGATCTACATAATTGCTCATTACCTGTACCTTAATGACGGGGCATAAAGCATTGTTTATCAAGAACTCAGTGCTAATGGGAAGACGGGCTCACTCTGATCTCTAGGATTCTTGGGATTTTTGTTGACAAGAGTGAGGAGACATTTTATTTTCTTAGAAGGAGAGAGAGAGAGAAAATAAACCGTGACGACTGTTGTGCAATAGACACAGGATGTCCATGGCTCTCCCCTGACCACATCTGCTGAAAGACAGAGCAAACACTCTTGTACGGGACTTCACACTGCGCAAGGCCAAGGCTCCTGGGCAAGGAAACGGACGTTCTGCGCACGCACACACCGTGTTCACGGCTGGCTCAGGGGCTGTGAGAAAGCCCGCGGCCTCACAGTTCTCACAGGATCCCATGAACAAGTTCACGGCTTTCCCACATCTTCCTGTCAGTCTCAGCATGATGCATTTTTCCTAAAAAAAATTATACAACCTTACGGCACTTTCTGTCTCTCCCTGTGCACCGTAAGCCCCATAAATCCGTGGCAGGGACGCATTGCGGGGAGGGGGAATGGCCTCAGGGGAGCCTGGGGAGGTGGGGCGCAGACAGAGATGGGGACGATGACGTGTGACATGTGCCCACCCCTGCCACGCCTGCTCCAGGCCCTTCATACGTGCTGTCCCCGCTGTTGTTCATGACGCCCTACAAGGTGGCTACGGCTCTTAGCCTCTTGGTGCCTTCACCTCCCCACCTATGAAGTGGGCCCAGGCAGCTTGTCGAAGTCACTTCCCTAGGAAGCTGGGACCTGGTTTTAGGGGCGGCGCTGGCGGCAGGGCCTGGTGCCCAGCTGTCTTCGAAGGGATCTCGTGCGTGAGGCTGAGACAGGGCGGAAGGGCTGTGATGGAGTCGGGGTGCTCCTGGGACAAGGCCCGCCACCCCTGAGCCAGCAAACCTGGGTCAGGCCAGCTTAGGGCGGGCCCCAGGTCTCAGTGGCGAGGGCAGCGCTGGGCCCTGTGGGGGGTCCCTGCGGGCCATGCCCAGCACTGGCACTTGTCGGTTTCCTGAAACAACACCGGTGCCGCCTCCTTCAGCTGTAGAAACACCGCCCAGGAAAGCGGCACCACGAGACCCAGAGCGCGAAGGGGCTTCGGAAAGCACTGCCCCCTCGCCCCTCCCAGCCTGGGAACTGGGGTGCAGAGAGGGGAGGCGGCCTGCTCGAGGCTGCAGGGCTGGGTTCCGCTAGGTCCCGCCTTCCCAGCACCCAGGGTCGGGCATTCGGGAAGCCAGCTGTGTCCGAGGGTGGGGAGGGGACTGCTCGGTTATCAGCGAAATCGATCAACACAGTCACCGTTTAATTAAAAAATATATCAAAACCCTTCCTGATAATGATCGACCTGTTACACTGGAGCAATTAAAGTGGGGGGTTTATTTTCTGAGTTACTGCCAACTTCTGTGATGTTTTTTGTAATACCCTTGTGATAACTCAATTGGAAATCCGTGGCGAGCGGCCGTGATGAAATACCGTGGGCCACAGACAGCCCAGGAGTCCCTGAGGGGTCCCCTGCACCCCAGGTACCGCGCTATCCTCCGTCCGAGGCTCTGGGGGACCGCGAGGAGCTGCATGGGCCGTCGCTGAACTGCCGAGACCAACGCCCTGCGCCAGCTGCTCCTTTGACGGCCGTACAGGAGAGGCCATTAGAAATGGATGCTTTTCTGAGATTTAAATATTAACTTTTTAAAATTAAAAATTCATTTAGGCCCGGGTGGGTGTGGTTCAGCGGTTGAGCATCAACCCAGGAACCAGGAGGTCACAGTTGGATTCCCAGTCAGGGCACATGCCCAGGTTGTGGGGTCCATCCCCAGAGGGTACGTGTAGGAGGCAGCTGATCCATGATTCTCTCTCATCATTGATGTTTCTATCTCTCTCTCCCTTCCTCTCTGAAATCAATAAAAAATATATATATTTAAATTCATTTAAAATTTTAAGAAACAGAAAACACCCTCCCCAACACTCTCAAGGGAACCTCAGTCCTCTGAGCAGACCAGCCCCATGCCTGGCGGCAGTGGCATGCCTGTCCTGGCTTGAGAGGCACGTGCCAGGAGGACGCTGGACTTTCTAAAGGGCACGGTGAGCCTTCGTTCACCGAAAAGGCCCCTTGGTCCCCATTTCCCCAGATAGAGCCGGGACACTCCCAGGCGAGACCTTCTGTTGGATGATGAATGAGAAAGAATTCCACGATCAATTAAATTTGGGGCAAGCTCCACATAGCGCTCCCCCCCTGGATTAACATACTAAAAGCTGAGATGTTCCGAATCGATAAATCAATTTAATTTTTGGTTCATCATTTTTCCAATTTATCTGACCACAGAACCCTGTCCCTGTGTCATACCCACAAAAAACCTGAAGGATCCGTTTTGAAAAACTCCTAATTGGGCAGAACTACACTAGACTGGCTGTTAATCGAGGAGTCAGGGCCAGCGGCCGGACCATCTGCCAGGGACGGGGGTCGGGAGACCGGGTTCCGGCTGCATCTCAGTAATTAGCCCCGGGACACTGGGGAGGTTGCACCCCCGGAGCCCAGGTCGTCTGCCTGTAACATAAGTAGACGTTCGGTGATTGTTCTGACTCACTGAGACTCACCTGCCAGTGGGCGGTCTGCTGGCTCCTCACCTGCCACAGCTCACGCCGGCAGCGCCAGTGCGGCCAGGCCAGGCGAGCCATGGTCCCTGAGCCGCTGCGATGGGCTCGCTGCCCGTGCGCCTGGCCCGCCATTGGCGGCAGCTGGCCTCAGCGCCTCGCTCAGGGCCCTGTATCGCTGGGGAGAGAGGCCAGGCGTCCAGGTGGACAGGGGACCACGGCGGCACCGGGGGTGACAGGGGTAGGGCCTCGTCCACGACTAAGTGACTGTGGAGACTTTCGGTCCAGGGAGGCCAGGCAGGGCAGGGAGGGGGCACCGGCCACTCCCGTGACCGAGGACATGGTCAGAGGGGCTGGTGTGAGTGACCCACAGGGACACCCTGAGCTGTGGTCAGGACGGCACTGAGGAAGTTCAATGCCTGCAGAGCCGACCCCACAGCTCTGCTGAATAGGTTATGACCTGATGGTAAAGGGCCTGGAGGTTCCTCTAGAACAGGCGTCCTCAAACTACGGCCCGCGGGCCACATGCGGGTGTTTTTGCCGTTTTTTTTTTTTTACTTCAAAATAAGATATGTGCAGTGTGCATAGGAATTTGTTCATAGTGTTTTTTAAACTATAGTCCGGCCCTCCAACGGTCTGAGGGACAGTGAACTGGCCCCCTGTTTAAAAAGTTTGAGGACCCCTGCCGAAACCGGTTTGGCTCAGTGGATAGAGCGTCTGTCTGCGGACTGAAGGGTCCCAGGTTCGATTCCGGTCAAGGGCATGTACATTGGTTGCGGGCACATCCCCGGTGGGGGGTGTGCAGGAGGCAGCTGGTCGATGTTTCTCTCTCATCGTTGTTTCTAGCTCTCTATACCTCTCCTTTCCTCTCTGTAAAAAATCAATAAAATATATTTAAAAAAAAAAAAGTTTGAAGACCCCTGCTCTAAGGCAGTGATTCTCAACCTTTCTAATGCCACGACCCTTTAATACAGTTCCTCATGTTGTGGTGACCCCCAACCATAAAACTATTTTCGTTGCTACTTCATAACTGTAATTTTGCTACTGTTAATGAATCGTAATGTAAATATCTGTGTTTTCCGATGGTCTTAGGCTCTACAGCAGCGACCCACAGGTTGAGAACCGCTAGCAGGGTCGCCTAAGACCATCGGAAAACACAGATATTTACATTATGATTCATAACAGTAGCAAAATTACAGTTATGAAGTAGCAACGAAAATAGTTTTATGGTTGGGGGTCACCACAACATGAGGAACTGTAATAAAGGGTCGTGGCATTAGAAAGGTTGAGAACCACTACTCTAAGGGCATAGGCAACGTGTGCAATTTCACCTCAGCCGAAAGGAACACCGCCCCCCCACCACCCCCGCCACCCCGGCCACCCCGGCCAGAGAAGGAAGCAGAATGAGACTGCGGGGACACTGGCGGTGGGACGGGTGGGGGGGAGGGGGGTGGTGGTGAATCATCAGAAACCATGTGTTCTTTTTGTAATTTTTACGTTTGGTTTGGATTACCCACGTTCTCAAATATGAACACGAACAGAAAAAATGTTTTCCCTCCATTTGTTTCATTTTTAAAAAAACATACTTGTAATGTCAGTTAATGTTTAAAGGAGGCGCGTGTGACGAGGATCCCAGAGACCAGACCCCAAGGTCTGGCCCGGCTACCACCTCTCGCCAGGGTGTCGGGCCTGTGGCGGGGCCTGCCCTGGGCCACTGTCCCTTCCGCATGGCGCTGAGGCGAAGGATGAGCTGGAGACACGAATGACCAAGGTCAGCCCCGGGCAGGAGGCACTCGCCCAGCACCCAGCTGGCCTGGATCAAACCTGGGAGCCAGCAGTGGCCGCTGCCTGGACAGACGGACGGACATGCCCACCTTCGTGGTGGGGGGTGGGGCAGAGGCCTCTATCTACTTCGAGAGAATGGAGCTCACGTGGCCCACAGGCTGCTCTGCTGGGGGCTAAAGCATGAGGCCTCTGCTGCCCACCCATCCTGAGCCTGAGCTGGGAGTGGAGCTGGGAGTGGAGCTGGGAGCTGGGAGCTGGGAGTGGAGCTGGGAGCTGGGAGCTGGGAGTGGAGCTGGGAGTGGAGCTGGGAGTGGAGCTGGGAGCTGGGAGTGGAGCTGGGAGTGGAGCTAGGAGCTGGGAGCTGGGATCTGGGAGGTGGAGTGGAGCTGGGAGTGGAGCTGGGAGGTGGGAGCTGGGAGTGGAGCTGGGATTGGAGCTCTGAGCTGGGATTGGAGCTGGGAGCTGGGAGTGGAGCTGGGAGTGGAGCTGGGAGCTGGGAGTGGAGCTGGGAGTGGAGCTGGGAGCTGGGAGCTGGGAGTGGAGCTGGGAGCTGGGAGCTGGGATTGGAGCTGGGAGCTGGGAGTGGAGCTGGGAGTGGAGCTGGGAGCTGGGAGTGGAGCTGGGAGTGGAGCTGGGAGTGGAGCTGGGAGCTGGGAGCTGGGAGTGGAGCTGGGAGTGGAGCTGGGAGTGGAGCTGGGAGCTGGGATTGGAGCTGGGAGCTGGGAGTGGAGCTGGGAGTGGAGCTGGGAGCTGGGAGTGGAGCTGGGAGTGGAGCTAGGAGCTGGGAGCTGGGATCTGGGAGGTGGAGTGGAGCTGGGAGTGGAGCTGGGAGGTGGGAGCTGGGAGTGGAGCTGGGATTGGAGCTCTGAGCTGGGATTGGAGCTGGGAGCTGGGAGCTGGGAGTGGAGCTGGGAGTGGAGCTGGGAGCTGGGAGTGGAGCTGGGAGTGGAGCTGGGAGCTGGGAGTGGAGCTGGGAGTGGAGCTGGGAGCTGGGAGTGGAGCTGGGAGTGGAGCTGGGAGCTGGGAGTGGAGCTGGGAGCTGGGAGCTGGGAGCTGGGAGTGGAGCTGGGAGTGGAGCTGGGAGTGGAGCTGGGACCTGGGAGTGGAGCTGGGAGTGGAGCTGGGAGCTGGGAGCTGGGATTGGAGCTGGGAGCTGGGAGTGGAGCTGGGAGTGGAGCTGGGAGTGGAGCTGGAAGTGGAGCTGGGAGTGGAGGTGGGAGTGGAGCTGGGAGTGGAGCTGGGAGCTGGGAGCTGGGATTGGAGCTGGGAGCTGGGAGTGGAGCTGGGAGTGGAGCTGGGAGGTGCGAGTGGAGCTGGGAGGGGAGCTGGGAGCTGGGAGTGGAGCTGGGAGTGGAGCTGGGAGTGGAGCTGGGAGCTGGGAGTGGAGCTGGGAGTGGAGCTGGGAGGTGGGAGTGGAGCTGGGAGGGGAGCTTGGAGCTGGGAGCCGGGAGCCGGGAGCATGCCAGTCCTGGAGGGAGAGATGGGGCAGCCCAGGGCCGTCTCTGCCCTCCTCTACCCTGACGGGGTCCCCCTGGCTCCTGATCCACCCACACAATCCGTCTGCCCGCTGCCAGGGCCTCCACCGAGCCTGTCCTTCCACCTGCTGGGGAGGCAGCTCAGAGGTGGCCTCCACCCCCTCGTTCCTCTGCCCACTGGCAGGGGAGTCTACCTGCTACCGTCAACCCTGAAATTTCTGGGGTTTGGCTCGGAGGACCAGGGGGACTGGAAAGCAGGGGGTGCTCCATGTGTGTCTACAGCTTCTGCCCATTTCTCCCACGCAGAGCCGGCCCCTCGGTAGCCGGAGTGTCAGTAACCGCTTCCGTCCCTCCCGTGGGCTCCCGGGGCTGTCTCCGCCGGGTGCCGGCAGCAGTGAGCTGGTTAATTCTGACTACACATTATGCTATGGAACCAGTTGGCATTTAACTTGAAAAATGGGTTTCTGCTTCACCTGTCAGCATCCCCAGCTCTCATCAAATAAGTGAGTGAGAAAAATTTTTAAATTTCAATTTCCTGATGCTATTAGACACGACTTCTTCCATACTTAAACAGCGCAGCGGGCACGCGGCGCTGGCATGCAGACCGTGCTGGCGGATCGCGGTCTGCATGCCATCCCGGTGGCATTTTTGTTTAAAGGGTAAGGGATGCGGGGATCGTCCCCCGAGGGTAGGAAACGGGTCGCAGGAACACGGCCCATCGGGGTCCGAGTGGCTTGGAGACATGGGCCCGGCATCCACGAGGCAGCAGGAATCCCGCGCCCAGAAACCCTGCCCGGCCAGGGGACCCACCCCCCAGTCAGCATTCACCACTGTCACTTTCCTTCCCTCAGTTACAGGTCAGTGGACCCCAGACACTCGCTTCATGGACTCGCCGGGTTCAAGTTCAAAGCCGGGCTCCCACTCACGTGAATGGGAGACCCTTCCCCCTTCTCCGAGTTCAAGCATCTCGGTCAGGTGACCTCACTGCCCGGGTCCATCCCTAAAGCGAGAAGCAGGAGGCGGGAAGATGACGTGCTGACCTTGTAACAACACCCAGACTGCAGCGGGGTCCCTGGAACTGGGGGTGGGGGTCTTGTAGGTTTCAGCAGAGCTGGGCACCCTTGGCCTGGGGACGGAATCCAGCCCACACTGCCTGCCCTGGGCTACACACGAGTGCTGCTGGGACGGCCACACCCACCCTTGCCTGGTCTCCGGCTACTTCTGGTCTGGGGGTCAGGGGTCACCACAGAAACCTGCGAGGCGGGATAATTTGCTCTCTGGCCCTTCGTGCCAACAGTGCCCGCCCCTCCGTGTAGACCCCGGCCTCCATCTCGCGCCCTCTGTGCCTGGGACCCTCGCTCCCCGTCCTGTGGAGGGAGGAGGAGGGGGCGCTCGCTCAGGAAGTCCGCACAGAGGCCTCCTTCCTGCGCTTGGGCCCCACGGAGGGCGCTGGGTTACCTGTTCCACAGACAGCCGGGAACGTCGAGGCTCGGAGGGCTAAGTGGGCTGCTGGGGCTGCAGCAAATCAAGGACAATGAGGACGAGGGGCCCAAACCCACTCTGGACGCAGCCGTGGGCTTAGATGTCCCAGCAAACCCTCCTCCTAACTGCACGTCAGTACTTCCTTCCTTCACCGCCCGACCCCACCCGCACACCAGGGCCCCGAGGAAGGGGTGTCTGCTGCCTCCGCCCGCCTGAGGCGGTTGTCTGCACCGGGAATGTGAACCCCATTCCCGAACGGGCTCCCCATCCTGGCCAAGCAGCCTCGGGGGTGTGGCCAGTAGGACACCAGTGTCCTTCCTGCAGCATTTCCGCCCGAGGAAGCTGGGAGCCTGTCTCCCCGAGGCAGGGAAGCGGGAGGGGCGGCTGGGGATCGATGCATGTCGCACCTACAGGCTCTGCCATTTGTCATCTCTGACCTCCGCCGCCCGCCCTGCGGACACAGACCTGGGCTGTGTGCTCCCAGGGCCCCGCCCCCTCCCCTGGGCGCCTCCCATGCCCTGTCAGCTTCCCCGGAAAACAGCCCTCCTGCAACCCCCCCCCCTCTGACAGCCAGTGAGGAGCAGGGATGGAGGGACCAGGCGGTCCACGCGGGTTTCGGGTGAAGGCCCATTCACCAGAACACCCTCAGGGCCATGCCCTTGTCCCTCCAAAGATCTGCCCTCAGTGCCCAGGGTGCCGGCCTGTGTGCCCGGGAGACAGAGGCCTGAGGGCCCCTGCCCACAGGTCTCCGCACCACACGCCCCGGCTTAAGTGGGAGACTAGGTCCGGCTGATGGGGGGACTGGGAAGCCGAGGAGCTGGAGACTGGTGATCGGTCCCAGGAGCCCCCACACTCCAGGGCAGGAGGGGCCATGAGGAGAGGCCACAGTCTCAGGGCCCGGGCTGCTCACACTAGGGGCCCAGGAGGAAGGGGCGGCGAGGGCCACGGGCAGCGGGGCTGGGAGTCCTGAATGGAGTCTGCATCGGACACGTGGTGTGGCGTGTGCGCACGTGGTGTGGTTGTGTGGTGTGGTGTGTGCACATGATGTGTCATGTGCGAGTGGTGCGGCATGTGTGCACGTGGTGTGTGGTGTGGCAAGTGCGCATGGTGTGGCGTGTGCGAGTGGTGTGGCATGTCCACGTGTTGTGTGTGCATGTGTTATGGCGTGTGTGTGCCTGGTGTGGCGTGTGTGCACGTGTTGTGGTGTGTGCATGTGTTGTCTGTGCACGTAGTGTGTGGTGTGTGCATGTTGTGGCATGTGTGCACATGTTGTGGTGTGTGCATGTGTGGTGTGTGCACATGTTGTTGTATTGTGTACATGTTGTGGCATGTGCACATGTTGTGGCGTGTGTGCACTGTGTACATGGTGTGGTGTGTGCACATGTGTGTGTTTATGTGGTGTGGTGTGTGTGCACGTGTTGTGGTGTGTGCACATATGGGGTGTGTGATATGGCATGTGTGCACGTGTTGTGGTGTGTGTGCACATGTGGGGGGGTGTGATGTGGCGTGTGTGCACGTGGTGTGGCTGTGCACAGGCAGTCATTGGGCGCGGTGGCAAATCTACACACTGTGCTCCCTCCTCGTCCCCTCCCCTGGTCGCGCTGAGGGCCCCCAGGGCCTCCTTGCCCCAGGGGTTTCTGGGATGCTGCCCCCAGTGGGGTGCAGGGCCCCCCAGGCCTCACCTCTCCCAGCGCAGCCCCTCAGGAGCCTCCCAGAGCCAAGCTTCCCTCCGCCCGGCCCGCCCCGTGACGGATCCCTCTGCGCCGCCCGCCTCCCTCTCGCACCCGCGTCCTGCACGCCACCTCGCTCTTTAATCACCGGAGAGCAATCGCAGATATTAAACATGCGCGTTTCCTGCAGGAATCTCTGCTCTGGGTTTTATAGGCCTTTTATCACAGAACGAATCGCGGTTTGGAGGAAATTCTGGGAATTCTCGCGCAGGATAATCGCGCGCAGATTGCCTCCCCACTGCTCACGGAGCGCGCCTGTCCAAGGCTGGGACTTACTGGGGAGCCCATTTGTTTTAAGAAATTAACAAATCCAGTACCCAAGGACCACGCCGCACATAAAGTTTTTATTCACTTTGGGGAAGGGGGGCGATACCCCACATTCTACTCACAAAACTCAAAATCATTTCCATGAGATTGAACCTTCGTCCCCAAACGCCCCCGCACCCTGCGCCTGGCAACCCCGCTCCGCCTTAGTCCCCAGCTTCCCCGCCTCTGCCTGACCCAGGTCTCACCGCACCTTCTTCATGCTTTTTATTGTATTTACTTTTCTTTCTGGATACGGAGGAGCCCTGGGGAGGGGGCCGTGGGGAGGGGCGCCGTGGGGAGGGGGGCATAGGGAGGGGGCTGTGGAGAGGGAGGGCCGTGGGGGGGGGCATAGGGAGGGGGCTGTGGAGAGGGGGGCCGTGGGGGGGCGTGGAGGGAGAGGCCGTGAGGGGGGGCCGTGGGGAGGGGGGGCCATGGGGGGGGCCGTGGGGAGGGGGTCATGGGGAGGGGGGGCTCTCACACCGGAAGCCCTGTGAGCCCCAGGGCCTTAGACACAAAGGGAATGAATGGTATGCTCACACCCTGCGCCCACACAAGCAAACAGTCCTTTTATTTTCCCCAAACGAGGCCTAGGAGGGAGTGGAGAGGAGGAGCCGGGCTTTCAGGGGCTGAGGGGTGCGGAGGCTGCTCTGAGAACGCTGGCCACCCCCCAGCCACCTCGTGACTGCGGGACTCCACTCTCCCACCCACTGAAGGGTCCCGAGTTTGATTCTGGTCAAAGGCATGTGCCAGACCCACCGGTGACCTGCAGGCTTCCCGGAGGCCCGGAAGGATGGAACCTTGTAGCAGAAAGGTCCTCGTGGCGTCCAGACAGGAGTCAGCATGTGCCCCATTGCGCTTGGCCTCCTCAGTGCCCCTGCTGGCCCGTTTGCGTGACTGCCTTTGAGCCACACCCACTCCACTGAACAGGGCAGGTCCACCCACCCACTGAACAGGGCAGGTCCCACCCATCCACTGACCAGGGCAGGTCCACCCACCCACTGAACGGGGCAGGTCCACCCACCCACTGACCAGGGCAGGTCCACCCACCCCACTGAACAGGGCAGGTCCCACCCATCCACTGAACAGGGCAGGTCCCACCCACCCCACTGAACAGGGCAGGTCCCACCCACCCACTGACCAGGGCAGGTCCCACCCACCCCACTGAACATGGCAGGTCCCACCCACCCACTGAACAGGGCAGGTCCCACCCACCCCACTGACCAGGGCAGGTCCACCCACCCCACTGAACAGGGCAGGTCCCACCCATCCACTGAACAGGGCAGGTCCCACCGACCCCACTGAACGGGGTAGGTCCCACCCATCCACTGAACAGGGCAGGTCCCACCCACCCCACTGAACGGGGCAGGTCCCACCCACCCCACTGAACAGGGCAGGTCCCACCCACCCCACTGAACAGGGCAGGTCCACCCACTGAACGGGGCAGGTCCACCCACCCACTGACCAGGGCAGGTCCACCCACCCACTGAACATGGCAGGTCCCACCCACCCACTGAACGGGACAGGTCCAACCACCCACTGAACAGGGCAGGTCCCACCCACCCACTGAACGGGGCAGGTCCACCCACCCACTGAACAGGGCAGGTCCCACCCACCCACTGAACAGGGCAGGTCCCACCCATCCACTGAACAGGGCAGGTCCCACCCACCCCACTGAACAGGGCAGGTCCCACCCACCCACTGACCAGGGCAGGTCCCACCCACCCCACTGAACATGGCAGGTCCCACCCACCCACTGAACAGGGCAGGTCCCACCCACCCCACTGACCAGGGCAGGTCCACCCACCCCACTGAACAGGGCAGGTCCCACCCATCCACTGAACAGGGCAGGTCCCACCGACCCCACTGAACGGGGTAGGTCCCACCCATCCACTGAACAGGGCAGGTCCCACCCACCCCACTGAACGGGGCAGGTCCCACCCACCCCACTGAACAGGGCAGGTCCCACCCACCCCACTGAACAGGGCAGGTCCACCCACTGAACGGGGCAGGTCCACCCACCCACTGACCAGGGCAGGTCCACCCACCCACTGAACATGGCAGGTCCCACCCACCCACTGAACGGGACAGGTCCAACCACCCACTGAACAGGGCAGGTCCCACCCACCCACTGAACGGGGCAGGTCCACCCACCCACTGAACAGGGCAGGTCCCACCCACCCACTGAACAGGGCAGGTCCCACCCACTGAACGGGGCAGGTCCACCCACCCACTGAACAGGGCAGGTCCCACCCATCCACTGAACAGGGCAGGTACACCCACCCACTGAACGGGGCAGGTCCCACCCACCCCACTGACCAGGGCAGGTCCACCCACCCCACTGAACAGGGCAGGTCCCACCCATCCACTGAACAGGGCAGGTCCCACCCACCCCACTGAACGGGGCAGGTCCCACCCACCCCACTGAACAGGGCAGGTCCCACCCACCCCACTGAACAGGGCAGGTCCCACCCACTGAACAGGGCAGGTCCCACCCACTGAACAGGGCAGGTCCACCCACCCCACTGAACGGGGCAGGTCCCACCCACCCACTGAACAGGGCAGGTCCCACCCATTGAACAGGGCAGGTCCCACCCACCCCACTGAACAGGGCAGGTCCCACCCACCCACTGAACAGGGCAGGTCCCACCCACCCACTGAACAGAGAGAAGACGAGCTTCCTGCTGTCCACAGTTCAGGGGGAAGACCACCCAAACATGCAAATAAAGACAATCTTAGGAGGGGCTAGGGACTAGGTGGGGGGACAGGTGTCACCGTTAGTGGCTCTCTAAGGAGGTGGCAGTAAGTGGTGGGGACCCATCACCCCTGCCCTTTTGGGGGGGGGGGGGGGCATTTCAGGCAGAGCCAGCACTGCAGAGGCCTGAGGTGGCCTGTGTGTGGCCAGCGCCCCGGGCCGGAGCGTCAGAGCTGAGGAGGGGAGGCAGGCGGTTACCGCCACGGCCTGGAGCCTGGAGGAGCCTGTGGGTGCCCGGCCGGGCAGTCCTGCCCTGCCTGCAGCTGGGGCGAGCCCCGCACAGGGAGATGGCCCAGGTTGGCCCAGGCGTGCCCATAGGGATCTGGGGAACTCTGCTTTCTTGGGAGAAGTTTTTAATTAACAGGTTTTATTTACCACAGGCGAGGTCCCTCTTCCTCACACAGCCCGTTGAAGAGCATTTTAAATTATCAGCTTTTATTTATCACCAGGCTCTCTCCCCGGCAGGGCCCCGCCTGTGGTTCCACCCCGGGGGGAGGAGCCTCCAGGAGCTGGGCCCCGGCCAGCTGTCCCCTGCAGGCCTGACTGGGCCACCCGCAGGCGGCCCTAGTCGCCCTCCCTGCGGGCTGCAGACGACGGGCAGGAGGCGGCACCCTTTTGGAGGTGGTTTGCCAGAGCAGTCGGAATAAACCCCGAGGCTCAGACCCTGCCGGGGCCTCTGGCCCAGCGGCTGGGGTGGGGCAGGAACCGAACTGATTCATTGTATTTAAGTCCTTGTCGAAAAGCCCGCAAGGACAGCTGCTTTATTTGCTGCCAATACAACCGCTCTGTGGTTATGCCGGCCTGGCCGCCACTGGGAGGGAAGCGCGGCTGGTAAACTGGGCCCCGCCCTCGAAGGGACCCAGCAGACTCCCGCACACCCGGGGAACACGCACACTTTAAACAAGGTATTGACCCCTGGCCGGTGTTGCTCAGTGGATAGAGCGTTGGCCTGGACTGAAGGGTCCCGAGTTTGATTCTGGTCAAGGGCATGCACCTCGGTTGCAGGTTCAATGCCTGGCCCTGGTCAGGGCGTGTGCAGGAGGCAACCAATTGATGTGTCTCTCTCACATCGATGTTTCTCTCTCTGTCTCTCCCTCTCCCTTCCACTCTCTCTAGAAATCGATGGAGAAATACCTCCTGTGAGGACTAACAACAATGTCCTGAGCCCACGTGACCCTCCCTCCACCACGGGGCGGTCTGGGAGACGTTCCGAGGGCAGCACAGTAAGCCTGGCCTGCATGTCCCCAAACACACAGAACACAGCCTTTTCAGGGACTCGGCTCACCTGGCTCCGCCTCCAGTCTGGGCAGCTCAGTTCCCACAGCATCAAGGGCGACATCAGCAGAAAAGCCGCCTGGTCGCCACCGGCCCTCTAATGAGCGTCTAACTCGGTTTGAACCTTATCCCAAAGGTGCGGGAACAGCCCTGCCTTCTTTAAAATATCAAGAAAACATCATTTGCTCTAAAATGTCCCTAAAAGCAGGTCTAAATTGCCAATAAAGGCGAGGTAATCGCATCAGCATGGATCAGAAGGCATTTCTCAGGCCCAGGAAGGGCCGAGGTGGCGGCCGCGGAGCGGGGTCCCCGGGGAGCAGCCCACCCGTGGGGCGCAAGGGGGGCTCAACACAATGCGATTTCCTTTGAACGCAAACGCCTCTCTGGCCCCTCATTCTGTCCTAATTACTGAAACCTGATTTCTTCGGAGACACCGGCTGAGCTCGGTCTGAGCGGGGAACTTCCTGGCTGTTTGGAGAAGCGGTTTCGCCCCGTCTGTCCCTCCTGGGCCGGGGCTCCGGGCTCCGAGTGTCTCCTCAGCTCTGTCCCTCCCCCCGGGTGACCCTCCCGGGGCTGAGGCAGCCCAGTGCCCCGGTGGCTCGTCCTCTCACCTGCCTTGCCCTCCACCCAAGTCCCACAATCACTCGACGAGCAAACACACATACAGTATAAATATTTAAGAAAAAGTAAATTCCATTAAGCTGCCCTCTGATCGATGTAGCGGTGGGTACTTATCTGTGAAATATTAAACTCTAGACATTTATATCCATACAAAAAAGCGTTTCCTGCCATTTGATGAGAATTATGTGCCTGGCACTAATAAAATATTAAACTCCAATTTAAAAGATAAGTATCTTATCCACTTTTTTCATAATAAAACACTTCTCCGTGCTCAGCAAAGCCCATATGCGTGAGAATTTCCATACAGTACGGTGTTTACAAACTTTCATCCGAGTTCCGCGTCCGTGTTTATCAGCGGCGGGGTCCCCCCCCCCGCGCCCCCCGCACCCCGTCCTTTCCCCCGAGGACAAGGTATGTGTCCACGAGGCGCGAGGGGGGGTGGGCTCTCCCCTGGATGGGCACAGCCAGCTGGTATTCTGATTGGTGGCTCTCTCTGTCCGTTAAAGAAACGGAGGCGGTCACTAAGCTCACATGACCCTCCGGCACCCCTCCCCCTATGACATAAACTCGTGCCAAATGGATGCGGTGCTTCACGTTTAAAATAAGAGGCGCACGTGTGACACCGCACACATGAAACATCGCAGCCGCAGCTCTCCTGTCCGACGGGGCTCTGCTCCCAGCCGTGTGTCCCTCTCTGACCCTGTTAGAGGGGAGCACGGGCGCTCCTCACAAGTGCGCTGTCTGAGATCTGCCCGGTGTTGGGGGGGAGTGAGCCTGTGGGATTTTATGGGGCTCAGCCCACCGCGGCCTCTCCTGCCCCCACACACTTCAGTTGCGTGACGCGTACCTGGTCTCCCAGACGTGGCCCCAGCACGACCTCAGACAGGCCGAGAGGCCCAGCGGCACGCGGCACTCACTCGTGCCGTCGGGCCTGGCCTTTGCACGGCTGATCCGGGTTGCTGATGGCTCGGGTGGCCCGGCCCTGGCCACAGTCCTGGTCTTGCTGTCGGAAGGGCTACCCGGCAGCGAGGAGTCGGTGCTCCACTCTGCCCCTCACTAGGCGTCTCCTGGAAGGACACGGGGAGGAGAGAGAGAAGACAAGTGGGAGCAGGAGGAGGGGCCTGCGGGGCCCGGGCCAGCTCCCTGCCTCCCTCTGCCTCCCGGGGAAACCTGGTGCCCGGGACCAGAACTCTGTTCTGTGTGATGAGGGCAGGTGGGCGGCTCCGGCTGCAGCTTCAGGTGAGTTAACACCTGTGCTTCCCCGGCCCAGTGCGTCCCACACGTTCCTGGGAGACAGACTTGCACATGTACTGGGGCCACTTATTCAGAGCACACGGCAGGTGACACACCGTGTCGCGACCCTCATGACGGTGACTCTGTCCACACCGCGCAAGTGGGAGGGAAGCAGGGGGGAATGGAATTAAGGCCTGTGTGCCAGCGAGCGGCGGCGTGTTCTCTGCGAGGAAGCACAGACCGGCTGCCTGACTCACTTCCTGGCTCCGCTCTGTGTGGGCTCTGAGCCGGGGGAGGGGGGATGACAGGTGTGCCAGGACCTGCCTGCGCTCCCGGTGGGGCCACCGGGCACCTTCAATGTCCCCGTGCCTCCTCGCCGACCCTGTGGTGCCTGACCCTTCATCTCTGCCCCGTCCCCCATGGCAGGACACTCGGGTCCCGCTGCCGAGACGCTCCTGCCGCCACCGGGTGTCGGGAAGGCCTGATGGGAGTCGTGCTCCTGGTCCTTCACCTGCGGGGTCTCACCTGCAGGGCCCTCACCTGCGGGGTCTCACCTGCAGGGCCCTCACCTGCGGGCCCTCACCTGCGGGGTCTCACCTGCGGGGTCTCACCTGCAGGGCCCTCACCTGCGGGGTCTCACCTGCGGGCCCTCACCTGCGGGGTCTCACCTGCGGGGTCTCACCTGCAGGGCCCTCACCTGCGGGGCCCTCACCTGCGGGCCCTCACCTGTGGGGCCCTCACCTGCGGGGTCTCACCTGCGGGGTCTCACCTGCGGGCCCTCACCTGCGGGGTCTCACCTGCGGGGTCTCACCTGCAGGGCCCTCACCTGCGGGGTCTCACCTGCGGGCCCTCACCTGCGGGGTCTCACCTGCGGGGTCTCACCTGCAGGGCCCTCACCTGCGGGGCCCTCACCTGCGGGCCCTCACCTGTGGGGCCCTCACCTGCGGGGTCTCACCTGCGGGGTCTCACCTGCGGGGTCTCACCTGCAGGGCCCTCACCTGCAGGGCCCTCACCTGCGGGGCCCTCACCTGCGGGGTCTCACCTGCGGGGTCTCACCTGCGGGGTCTCACCTGCAGGGCCCTCACCTGCAGGGCCCTCACCTGCGGGGCCCTCACCTGCGGGGCCCTCACCTGCGGGGTCTCACCTGCGGGCCCTCACCTGCGGGGTCTCACCTGCAGGGCCCTCACCTGCGGGCCCTCACCTGCGGGGTCTCACCTGCAGGGCCCTCACCTGCGGGGCCCTCACCTGCGGGGTCTCACCTGCGGGGCCCTCACCTGCGGGGCCCTCACCTGCGGGGTCTCACCTGCGGGGCCCTCACCTGCGGGCCCTCACCTGCGGGGTCTCACCTGCGGGGTCTCACCTGCAGGGCCCTCACCTGCGGGGCCCTCACCTGCGGGGTCTCACCTGCGGGGCCCTCACCTGCGGGCCCTCACCTGCGGGGTCTCACCTGCGGGGTCTCACCTGCGGGCCCTCACCTGCGGGGTCTCACCTGCGGGGTCTCACCTGCAGGGCCCTCACCTGCAGGGCCCTCACCTGCGGGGTCTCACCTGCGGGGCCCTCACCTGCGGGCCCTCACCTGCGGGGTCTCACCTGCGGGGTCTCACCTGCAGGGCCCTCACCTGCGGGCCCTCACCTGCGGGGTCTCACCTGCAGGGCCCTCACCTGCGGGCCCTCACCTGCGGGGTCTCACCTGCGGGGCCCTCACCTGCGGGGTCTCACCTGCGGGGCCCTCACCTGCGGGGTCTCACCTGCGGGCCCTCACCTGCGGGGTCTCACCTGCGGGGTCTCACCTGCGGGGTCTCACCTGCGGGCCCTCACCTGCGGGGTCTCACCTGCGGGCCCTCACCTGCGGGGTCTCACCTGCGGGGCCCTCACCTGCGGGGTCTCACCTGCGGGCCCTCACCTGCGGGGTCTCACCTGCGGGCCCTCACCTGCGGGGTCTCACCTGCGGGGCCCTCACCTGCAGGGCCCTCACCTGCGGGGTCTCACCTGCGGGGTCTCACCTGCGGGCCCTCACCTGCGGGGTCTCACCTGCGGGGTCTCACCTGCGGGGTCTCACCTGCAGGGCCCTCACCTGCGGGCCCTCACCTGCGGGGTCTCACCTGCAGGGCCCTCACCTGCGGGGCCCTCACCTGCGGGGTCTCACCTGCGGGGCCCTCACCTGCGGGGCCCTCACCTGCGGGGTCTCACCTGCGGGGCCCTCACCTGCGGGCCCTCACCTGCGGGGTCTCACCTGCGGGGTCTCACCTGCAGGCCCTCACCTGCGGGGTCTCACCTGCGGGCCCTCACCTGCGGGGCCCTCACCTGCGGGGTCTCACCTGCGGGCCCTCACCTGCGGGCCCTCACCTGCGGGGCCCTCACCTGCGGGGTCTCACCTGCGGGCCCTCACCTGCGGGGTCTCACCTGCAGGGCCCTCACCTGCGGGCCCTCACCTGCGGGGCCCTCACCTGCGGGGTCTCACCTGCGGGCCCTCACCTGCAGGGCCCTCACCTGCGGGGTCTCACCTGCGGGGTCTCACCTGCGGGGTCTCACCTGCGGGCCCTCACCTGCGGGGTCTCACCTGCGGGGTCTCACCTGCGGGGTCTCACCTGCGGGGCCCTCACCTGCGGGGCCATCACCTGCGGGGTCTCACCTGCGGGGTCTCACCTGCAGGGCCCTCACCTGCGGGGTCTCACCTGCAGGGCCCTCACCTGCGGGGCCCTCACCTGCGGGGTCTCACCTGCGGGCCCTCACCTGCGGGGTCTCACCTGCGGGGTCTCACCTGCGGGGTCTCACCTGCGGGGCCCTCACCTGCGGGGCCCTCACCTGCGGGGTCTCACCTGCGGGGTCTCACCTGCGGGGCCCTCACCTGCGGGGTCTCACCTGCGGGGTCTCACCTGCGGGGCCCTCACCTGCGGGGTCTCACCTGCGGGGCCCTCACCTGCGGGGTCTCACCTGCGGGGTCTCACCTGCGGGGCCCTCACCTGCGGGGTCTCACCTGCGGGGTCTAACCTGCGGGGCCCTCACCTGCGGGGTCTCACCTGCGGGCCCTCACCTGCGGGGTCTCACCTGCGGGGTCTCACCTGCGGGGTCTCACCTGCGGGCCCTCACCTGTGGGGTCTCACCTGCGGGGCCCTCACCTGCGGGGCCCTCACCTGCGGGGGTCTCACCTGCGGGGTCTCACCTGCGGGGTCTCGCCTGCGGGGTCTCGCCTGCAGGGCCGTGAGCACCAGGTGAGACGAGGTGGGGGGGCAGCCAGCGAGCAGCTGGGAAGCGTTGCGGGTCCACAGTGGAGACGCTCGCAGAAGGCGCCGACACACCGAGGCCCAGCCATTCATCGGGTTGCTTTTCTCATTCCCAACAAACACTCGCTTTCACATGAGCATTTTCCTCGAAGAGGGTCCCCGAATGGAAAAGCCTCTGAATTCACAGACCAGAGGCCGCCTTCCGCAGGACGGCCCGCCGTGGTTCTATGCTGTGGAGCAGTGGCCTGCCTGTGGCCATGCCCATGGGCATTGCTGATGCCTTGGACCACGGACCTGCTGGCTCTCCAGCTGCTGTCCACTCGCAGCCAGAGTCACGGCATAGATCTGGTGCCTGCGGTGCTTAAACCCGCCCCCAGCCTGTCCCAGCCAGCGCTGTGAGGGGCACGTGGCTCACGGGGTACAAGAGCCAGCGCAGATCCCCAGGAACAGTCGGCGAGGGGGCCACATCGCCACAGGCAGTGACAGGCATGTCCCAGGCCCCAATAGCCGCCTGTCTCCCGGGACACTCCCAATCCAGAGCTCCATCATTTGGCTGAGAAACGGCAGTGGACTCAGGCGTCTCCGGGCCGTGTCTCCGGGGCGAAGTCTGTGGGGGTTGCAATGGCGCAGGTTTCCTGGAGAGACGGCGAGGTCTCTGTTCGTGCCCGCACCCTCTGCCCGCGCTCCCCGCGTCTTGTCTTCAGCAGGCTCCGGCCGCAGCACGGGGAATTTATGTGGTGATTTCCGCGGAGCCCAGGCCTTGAGCGGCACGCTCATCTCCCCAAGGCCGCCTCCTTCTCAGGGCTGGAGACGGTCCAATTCTCCCTTCTGGCTGCGCGGATGCGAATTGTAACAGATCAGCCGAGAGCGCAGTGCAGCGTGGCTGAGCGTACAATCTAAATGCCATGTGAGCCCCTCGGAGATAATTGGAGCCTCGTGTGGAAGTGTGACCCATTTGTGCACCAGTGAGTCCCCCACTTCCTCTGGGCGGAGGCAGACCATATGCGGCCCTTCCCTCCTCCTCCGGGAAGAGTCCCGAGTCCTGGGGTAGGCCCTGTGGCTGCTGGGGTGGGCACCTGCCCCAGGGGTGCGCCCCGGGTCCTGTGCCCTTTGACCCACCGTCCCACGTCCCGGAGGCTGAGTCTCACGGGGTGTCTGCGTCACACCGCGGGGACCTGCAGATGGTCCCAGAACTCGGCGTCTGCACGTGGACGGCTTCCAAATTCAAGCAACCAAATGGAGGTGCCGCCGCCCGTGGAGGGAGAGGGGCTGGTAAGCCTGGGCCCCACTCCTGCTGCCGGGACCCTGCTGTCTCCCCGGGGTCCTGAGAGCTGGGGTCCCGCTGCTGTGGGTGGGAGTGGCTGTTCCTCCAGGCCTGGCTCCTGGAGCAGGTCGCAGGCCGGACGAGCTTGTTCAAAAGCCGCCGCAGCCTCTCCTGAGTGAGTACGCCCCCCGGTGCGTCCTCCTGAGGGTTCAGCTACGTGTTTGTAGGAAAACCACGGATCCAGGAATGCAGTCTCAGACGATCGGGACAAACGTCACTGAACAGAACAGAATTCGCTGCTGGAGACGAATTCTGTTCACCCATGGGGGGCCTGGGCCATGCTCCCTCTTGGCATGTTTCTGGTCGTCCAGCCCTGCTGGCTCCTTGGGCCCAGACAGAGCACCTGCTCCTACACACCCCAGGACAGTGCTCACAGGACAGTGGCTCCTCCTGACCGCCGCCCAAGGACACGCACATTCAGAGCAGCTCCCAAAGCCCGTCCACCCATGGCGTCTGCGCTTCTAAGATGCGGGGTCTCCACTGGCCATGGGGCTCTCCCCCCCCGAAGCGCGAAGAAGAAGGGCCGCCCGGGCCTCGGGGTCTGTGGGGCACCTGGCGGGTTTCTGGGTGGCCTGAATGTGAGGGGCACCTTGTCTCGTCTCCAGGAGGGGCCCCTGGCCGTTCAGGGCCCGAACAGCAGCACCCCGAGTACCCCGGGTCCAGGACAGGCACACAGATGTCCGGGGGGCTCATTCTGGCTGCTCCCCAACACTGAGGAGTCCCCCGTCACGGCCATGGCACAGGCCTGAGCGCCGGCCAGAAACAGACCTCTACCTCCCCACGCAGCTCCCGGGAACACCGCGGCCCTGCAGGCCCCAGGCTGCCTCTGGCTTTTGGGGTGCTTCCCCAACCGAAAAGGCACCCGGAGACGCTTGGCCCTGGAAGGAGCTGTTTTCTGAGAAAATCCAGGCTGACCCGGCCTGCGGTTACCGTTGGAATGGCGCCCGGGTCTCGGCTCCTCACCGTCCTCGATCTGGGGGGCCCCCAAGGAGGTTCAGGGACCCTGAGGCTCAGCAACAGCAGTGAGATGATGAGAGAAGCAGACGTGACTCAGAAAACATATGGGTCCAATTTGGGTTTAAAAATTAATGGGAAAACACATTCTCTTCAAACCCAAAACAATGAAAAATATTTTTTAAGCAGGAAGAAACCCAAAATACAGCTGGGCTGGCCCGCTCGCGCCCGCTCCTCCGCGCGGTCCCCGTCCCTGCTGTCGGCGCCAGGGAATCAGGGCCTCAGGACCGGGCTGGGCCACCTGGACAGGGTCCTGAAGGACATGGGTGTGGCTGATCTTTGCCACCGGACACTCGGGCGGTGACGACTGAGGGCGGGGCCTGGAGGGGGCAGTAGAGAGGGACAGGGACGGCCTGGGGCAGGGAGGGGGCCCGCCCACTCACCGAGGGCTCAGAACATGGAGAAGGGAAACAGACCATCCCTCCCATCAGGCAAGACTCGCCAGGGAAGGCCGGTCACCGCCAGGCCCACCTGGCTGGTGAGGCCTGCCCCCCGCTGCCTCCAGCCGCGCACCTGCCACCGGGTGGGCGCTGCCTTCGGGCCGGCTCTCGGCCCAGCCCGGCCACGGGGGCTCCACTGTCCAAGCACCGGCAGTGGGGGGCCTGGATGACACCTGTGTCACCTGCCAGCGGCGGGGCCTTTGCCTCACCCACGCTCCCTTGACCTCGCTGGTCCCCAGCCACCAGTCCCGCCCACCTGAGCACTGTGCCCCCCGCCCCCTCAGCCACGAGCCACGAGCAGGCCTCTCCCTGGAAGGAGGGAAGGAGCCGCCCTCACCGGCTGCTGTCTCGCCCCGCCTCCCGCCTCCCGCCTCCCGCCTCTGCGGCCTCCAGTGGCCTCTGTCCTCTCTCCTCCGCCCTGCGTCCTGCGAATCCCTTGCCTCCTCGGCTCCGTCTCGGCCTCTCGCTCCCTGGCAGGTACAGCGCGGCCTTTAAATGCCCCCCAAGCGGCTGCCCCACCCGGGGCGAGAACAGTCCCACCACCTCTGCCGTGGGAAGTGAGAGGATTAGCACAGAAAACACCAGTAACGGTGGCTAGTGTGTCTCTGCTAATGCCAGCGCCTGTCACCGCCTCCTCCTGACCACAGTAAGAGCTCAGGCCTCAGGGGACTGAAGGGCGGTCTCCTCCCGTGGCCCTGCTGGGGTCCCCCGAGCCCCCTTGCTGTCGAGCCTCCTGGCAGCCGAGCCACGTGCACCTGCGGCTTCTCCCTCCTTCCCCACGCGGCCACCGCCCCCCTCCGTCCCTGAAGGCACTTCCTGCCCCAACTCCAAGGCTCCCGTGTCCCCTCTATGCGCCCTGGTTCGCTGCCACGGGGACGTCTCGGAGGAAGCTGCGCAGTGTTGGGTGCGGGGCGTCCTGTGCCAGGTTGGGGGGGCTGCTGGCTGGGTGGCCGGGGCTCACAGGCTGATAGCGCAGCTCGTGGCTGCCACACAGGAGTCACGTCTCACACGTCTGTGCCCACACTGCGTGGCACGCCGCCAGCAGCCCGCTTCCAGATTTACCCAGACATGTTGAGTCGGCTCTGGGGGAGGAGAGGTGCCCTGTGTGTGTGTGTGTGTGTGCACATACACGTGTACATGTGTGTGCACACACGTGTGAAGCCCCATACCTCTCTAGCGTGACGTTGAGGAGGCAGGGATGGGGTTGGTGTGTGCTGTGTCCTGCTCCTTGTACCCCTTCCAGGAGTCCGGCAGAATGTGCGTGTCCTTGGGCGGCGGTCAGGAGGAGCCACTGTCCCGTGAGCACTGTCCCGGGGTGTGTAGGTGCAGGTGCTCTGTCTGGGCCCAAGGAGCCAGCAGGGCTGGACGACCAGAAACATGCCAAGAGGGAGCATGGCCCAGGCCCCCCGTGGGTGACACAGACACAGGATCGGGGCCTGACGTGGGAACAGTAGCACGAAATAGAACCGGCCATAAAACCCGCAGAGACAACGACGGCTGCGTAAGCTCAGCTCCACCAGCATTTGTCCACCAACAGCCTGGGCGTCACATCCCTGCCTCCAGCAGGGTGTCCTGCCACATGCCACTGCACACATGTATGCACACAGGCATGCACACATGCACATACACACACATGCACTGTGGCCACATCAGGGTGGGGAGGGTGACACAGAGGGTGGCTCATGAGGATGGCATTCCCTGGACTCAGGTCATGTGACCTGGCCTGGGGAGGCCGAGGGGCTGGGGCATGACCGTCCTGCGGGAAGGACCAGGCTCTGGGGGGACTGTCCTGAAGGAAGGATCAGGCCCTGGGGGGACTGTCCTGCGGGAAGGATCAGGCCCTGGGGGGACCGTCCTTCAGGAAGGATCAGGCCCTGGGGGGACCGTCCTGCGGGAAGGACCAGGCCCTGGGGGGACTGTCCTGCGGGGTGGACCAGGCCCTGGGGGGACCGTCCTGCGGGAAGGACCAGGCCCTGGGGGGACCATCCTGCAGGAAGGACCAGGCCCTGGGGGGACCGTCCTTCAGGAAGGATCAGGCCCTGGGGGGACCGTCCTGCGGGAAGGACCAGGCCCTGGGGGGACCATCCTGTGGGGAGGACCAGGCCCTGGGGGGACTGTCCTGTGGGAAGGACCAGGCTCTGGGGGGACCGTGCTGCGGGGAGGACCAGGCCCTGGGGGGACCGTCCTGCGGGGAGGACCAGGCCCCTGGGGGGACCGTCCTGCAGGATGGACCAGGCCCTGGGGGGATGAGAGCCCCTCGGGTGGGTGACCTTGAAGGTGCCATCTCTGCAGAGAGGACTGGGTCCGGCCTCAGACCAGCCATGACTCTGGGTGTCTCTGCCAAGTGTTTCTCCTCAATGTGAGTGACGGTCACTGTGCGTGGACCTCCACGTGGAGGCGCAGGGTCAGCCTGGGGTGGACAGCCGTGGGGATGCTGCGCAGGTGCCGCAACAAGCGTTCGCCCGTTTGGCTAATTCTGTTCCCCGTGAGCCACCGGGGAGGGAGCTGGGCCTGTGATCAGCTCTGGCTCCCGGACGGACGGGCAGAGATGGAATCTGAGCCGCGCGGCAACGCGGGAGGACCCAGGGCAGCAGGTCCTGCGCTGGAGGCACCTTCCAGGTCCAGCCCGCCACGGGCGACACCAGCCCTCACCCCGGGCGCGGGTCCACGAGATGGCGCCGGGAGGGCGGACTCCAGCGCGGGCAGGGCTTCATGGCTGTGAGATTCACACGTGCCGGCCTGCTCACTCGCCCACACGCGGTGCGGTCCTGTGCTGCCACCTGAAATTCTTCACAGCCTTTGAACACGCGACCGCACCTCTGTTTCACACAGCGTGGCTGGTCCTGGACTGAATGGCGTCTGCACGGGGCCTGCTGCACCGCAGTGTCCTGGTCCTCCCCTCCCTCCCTCCAAGCACGGGCCTCCCTGGCTCTGGGGACCAGTTAACAGGGACACCTGACCCCTCCCACAATCCCCCTCTGCTGTCTAAGGATCGGGGCGGCCTTTGTACACTGAGATGACTGAGCGATGTCACTACACACACCCACGCACTGTGTCTTGTGGGGGGCGGGGGGTGTCACAGTCTGTGCAGCCGGTGTAACCCTCACCCCCGGCTTCCCTCTCGCCTGCGGCCCCAGCCCAGCACCAAGGAGGGTGTGGCTCTGGTTCGTGGCTGCCTGATCCCGGGACGAGCAGGCTCCTCATCAGCACGTCCTCCTAGCACTGCTGCCTCCATCTCCCAGAGGCGGGCCGATCTTTGTCAGTCTGCCCTCTGCAGCACATGAAAGCAGGGCACGGGGGAGGGGGTGCTTTTGCCTGGAAGTTTGCACATGGAGGGACATGTATGGGGAGTTTCTGATGGACTCAACCATAGGGTTTAATCTGCAAAGGCCCGCATCCCACCCACAGCTCAGCTCGCTCCCGCCGTCCTGTTAATGCCAGTCCCTGGGCCCTGTCCCCGGGAAGGGACTGTGTACAGGAGAGTCCCTGTCAGGCCCTGACACTCCTGCGGGCAAGTGCCTCTAACCGGGAGCATCTCAGCCTTTATCGGTGACGGCTGCCCCGGGATATAGGCCTGGGCCCTCAAAGGGCTTGTAGCTGCTAATTGTCCCTGTTTGGGTCACCAATTAGCCGGACCCGCGGACAGGGAGGCACTAACACCCACCAGCTCCCAGCTCCTTCCTCCCGGGTTCCCTGAACCTGCGGAGCCTCAGGGAGGCGGTGATGGTGACTGACAGGTAGGTGAGCAGCAGCCAGGCCGGGAGGCGGGGCTCACGGGCCACCATCACCCCCTCAGAGTCCCCCAGTCGCCCCGCCTGGCCAGATGCCGGGGCTGCACTCACCCCCCAATACTCCCCGTTTATCGCAGGACCAGGGCGAAGCTTATTACTCAGGACTGAGAGTCCGGCTGCCCTGTTTGTACACTCGGAGCTGGAAGATGACAACAAAAACTAATGACACGAGGGTCAGAGGAGCTTGCTGGTTATTGGGGCGCAGGCCGGCTCCCCTGGAAACGTGGGGCAGGGTGTCTGACAATGAAGACAATCCACCCATTTCATTGAATGAGCGTGTGCCCCCACCCACTGATTGAGGTTCACGGGAGCCTATAGGATTTGTGTGCGTGGGAAATTCCTTATACTTGACCTGAGCGATACCCCTGAGGGTCGAAATCTCAGGCACCTTCCAGGCAGTGCGTGAACACGCGCTAGTTCAGGAAGAACGGAAGGCGTGGACCCCACCCCGCGCTCAGGTTCACGTGATGGAAGGTTCTGGTCCACTGACCCAGCCCGAACCACTGGGGTCCCTCCCTGCTGGAGCCCAGCGAACCCCCGTCCCCAGAGCAGGGGCTCTGTCTGGTGTGGTGGCCTTTCTGTTTCATTGTTTTAGCTGCCCACCGTTCAGTCACTTTCTCTATAAGACTGTTCCCTGATTTTGGGGGGTGGGGAATGACCTCCCCCATTGTTTGCAGTCCTGATGGGGCTGTCAATCAAGGTGCGCGGTGGGCATTCGGTCAGGGCTCTGCCCGGCACGCCGGCTGTCGCAGGATCTGGGCCTGTAAGGAAAGAGAAACCAACCAGGTGTGGCCTGGGAGACCTCTAAGTTACCCTTTGGGTCGACAGACTATGGCCCCAAAGATATCTGCCCCTCATCTCGGGGACGGGTGGGGCTGCTACTGGGCATAGCGACAGGGACTCAGCAGTTGAGGAAGGGTGCAGACCCAGAGGTGGAAACCAGCCTGGGCTACCCAGGTTGCCTAGGTAACCACAGAAGTCCTCACCGAGGAGCAGCCTTCCCCCCGAGTTAGAAAAAGCTGCGTCAATAGGAGAAGAAATAGTCAGGGTTACAACACGAGAAGGGCTCGCCACCACTCTGACCATCCCTGAGGCTGGAGGAAGGGGCCACGGGCCAAGGAACCGGGCAGCACTAAAGGCTGGAAAAGGCAAGAACAGTGTGGCCCCGAAGCCCCGAAAAGGGGTGGAGGCGCCCACACCATGGGTTCAGCCTGAGCAAAGCAACCTTTCCGTCCGCAGCCCCCAGCCAACGCTGAAGCACCTTTTGTTCTGTTTCTTTCCTTCGGGTGTTTGTTCTTTTGGTCTTCCTTTCCTGTCTTCTGGGCTTTGTGTTGCTGTTGTTTGTTTGTTTGTTTGTTTAATTAAATATATTTAACGATTTTATTTTATTAGATTTTTAGCTATCTCTTGTATTTATTTATGTATTTATTTGATTCACTTATTTAACTGTTAATATCATTTACCTCTGTTCCCCACTCTCTCCTTTATGCTAATGCTATACTTGATATCTAATGATAACACAATTTAAAAATCCCACAATTCAAAGAGACATTATGTTTTTAATTAAAAGAAGATTTTTATTTTTTTTTCACATTTAAAAATCCCACAATTCAAAGGGACATTATTTTTTTAATTAAAAGAAGACTTATTTTTTTCACATTTTCTACATATTTACCACTTATGGGACTCTTCATTCCTCTTTGAAAATCTAAGTTTTCATTTGGTATTATTTACCCACAACATGGAGAATTTCTGGTAGTATTTCTTCTACTAATTGTCTACTAGCAACAAATTCTCTTAGTTTTAATTTATCTGAAAATGTCTATTTCACCTTTATGCTTGAAGGGTATTTTCACTGGTTGAAGAATTCTGTATTGACAGTTGTTTTTCCTTTCCATCTTTGAGAGATGCCATTCCACTGTCTTCCGGCTCCCAGTACTTCTGGTGAGAAGTCAGCAGTCATTAACATTGCTATGCCCCTTAATGTCACATGCTGTTTTCCTCTAGTGGCTTTCAGGATTTCTTTTTTGTTTTAGATTTCCAGTACTTTGAGTATCATGTGCCTGGTGGGATTTTCTTTGTATTGCTTTTTTTCACTTGAGGCTTTCTGAGCTTCACAAATCTGTAAATCTGTCTTTCATCAGATTCAGAAACATTTGAGGCATTATTTCTTCAAATACATTTTGTCACATTTAATGTCTCCCCTCATTCTTGGATTCCAATTACATACCCCACAGATCACTGAGACTCTGTTGTTATTTCTGAGATTTCTTATCATCATTCCCTGTGACTTTTTTATTTCCTCCATACTATAAATATTATTGATGCTAAAAGTAGTGCAATAGTAGGTACTTTACCCCATTACCAGCATGAAAATTCTCTTGAAACACACACACACACACACACACACAAACAACACAAAACCAAAACACCTGATGTTATGATTTTAATGTATTTTATTTTAATTCTTAAACAACATTTTGAGGGATAAAGCATTCTTTTCTGAAAGTTATTTTTGCTCAGAGTAAAAAACAAATATTATTGAATTGTTTTTCTGGCTTCCATTTTTAAAATGTTTTATTCAGGAGTCCAGAGGAGGCCCAGTCCTGGCTCAAAGGAGCATCAAGATCCAGCTCAGAAAGGATCGGAATCTGCGGGAAGCCTGGGGGAAGGACCCAGCTCATTCTAGAAGATGGGGATTAATGTAAAAGGTACCTTCATGCTTGTCGAAGCTCCCAGGCTCTGACTCGGTCAGGCACACCGACGTCAGGGGGCCCTGCTGGGCTGAGTGGAGCCTGGCTTGTGTGAGACCCTGGCCTGTCTCTAGCTGTGCAGACCCTGGTGTGGGCAGGTGTGGGCATGGACTGTCCATGTAGCCAGTGGGGAGGGAGTAGTGATGTCCCGACTCCCTCTGAATGAATCCAGAGCTCCTGAGTACTAACTCCTGCATCCCAGGGGCACCCCAACATCTCGTCACATGAGGAAGCCCTAAGTACTAACTCCTGCAGCCCAGGGGCACCCCAACATCTCAGCACATGAGGAAGCAGCACAGTGTGGTGAAAGGGGCACACGCATTACAGTCCAGCAGACCTGGACCCTCCCAGGCTGTGCCCGTTACTCACCTGTGGCTTTGGACAAATCACCTCAGTGTCTTCCTACAATCATGGAACTGCCAGTGCCCGCCCCACAGCAGGTGCCAACCAGGGGACCCTGGGACCAGACTGAGCGTGGTGCAGATGCGTGCTCTCACGTGTTCTCACTGCTCTCGCGTGCTGTCCTGACGTGGTGCTCAGAGGCTAGCACATCGGGGAAAAGAGCATGAAGGAGGGCCGGTTGCACGACTAGCTCACCTCTCACCGCTCTGCGGAGCAGGTGGGGCCCCCTCGCGAGGCGAGCCCTGACAGAGCAGCAGGCTGGGAGCCCCATAAGGTCAGTGAGGGCTGTGTCCACGCCCCCGTCTAACACTCAGCCGGGTCTCTGTGTGTTCATTGTGTGAAAGAAGGAACACGATGACCTCACCCCCTACCCCGTACTTCCCTGAGCCACTGCCCGCCCCCCTCCGACCTCCCTTCAACAGCTGTGCGCCCTGACTTCCTCGCGTCATTTTCACGGGGAGGTGCCCGCTTCTGACCTCCCGGGAGTCCGAGCCGCTGGGATGAGACCGCTCCTTTGCTCCTCCCTTCCTGGCTGGTGGCGACGATGCCTTTTCCCATTTATGAAGAAAAAATGTAAATGGTGACAAAAGCTATTTTTATAATGTTTTTATCTATTCCATGACTGACATCAATAACACATAACAGTTCCATTGACATTGTATCGCATCCAATGGGCCCAGTGACCTGGTTCAATGACAGTGGAAGAGCCTCGTCCATCATCCCCGGGGCTGGCTCGCGGCAGATCCATTACCGACGCTGTAGCCCGACGCGCCCAGAACCGACGCCAAGTCCATTTCCAGGTTCGCCTCCTTCTCAGCTTCCTCTCCTAACGGCCTTGGCCCTGCGGCCACGGGTGTCCTCCTCTATCTCCCCTCTAAGAGGGGTTCACCCCGAACTTGCTTTGACACGTGAGGGCCTTGAGGATGGGGCAGGCCTGTGCCAGGCACACAGTAGGGGCTCAATGTATAAACGAACGAGGGAAGGAGGTCGGGTGGAGCGGCACCTGCGTCTCCCGGCAGTGAGGCCTGGGCACTGCCGGGGCGGCTCTGATGCTGGGCGCCGGCGCTGGGACGGGGATTAGGGTCCGTAGAGGAGGAAGGAGTCCCTGCCTCGGTAGCTGGCGCTGGTGGGACCAGATAAGGACACAAAGTGGCAAAAGCTTCAGGACACTTTTCCGAATAAAAGCTGAGCTGGGAAATGCCGGCCTCAGGACCTGGGCCCCGCAGCACGGGGGTAGCCAGGTGGCCTGTGCTGGGTGCCCGCTCGGGGCCCACCCACCAGCCCCAGGGTCCTCGTCTTCTCTGCGATGGAGCGGCCTCTGTGGGTGAGGCCAGCCTTGGGTAATGCCGCAATATATTTGTCATTTGTCTCAGCGGCGCACCTGTTTAGTCGACAAAACTGTGGGAAATTGAATGTACACTCACTGTATGAAGATGACACGCTTGGTCTGCGCTAGTTTGGAGAAATCAGTGCATCTATCTCAGAAGAGCAGGCTGTCAGCGCCTTACATGTAAGGAAAACCCGAGCGCAGGTGTGATCAACGCTGGGCACCGTCACCAAGTTGTCGGGTGAAGTTGTTCCGCGGCGAGTTCTTCCCAGCGGAGGAGGGTGGGGGAAGGTGTGGCCGCGGCTGGTGCCCTTCCTGCTGGCACCTCGTTTGGCCGGTTTTTCTGTCGCTTATCCCCAGAGGCGCCAGGCGACGGGCCTCGAGCCTGTGTTGTCAGCGATGCTCCGTGTGGTGCCCAGTGGCCCGCGGTCGGAGCTGGGGAGCCGCTCGGCTGCCTGCCAAGGGCGAGCTCCGGGTGGAGGGGAGGCCGCAGAGGAGGCCGCAGAGGAGGAGTCCTGTAAGCAGGTGGGCGGGACACCATGCCGAGATTGGCGCTGGGGGGGGGAGGGGGGGGGAAGCGCGTGCCCGGGGCTCTGACGGGGACTCCCGGAGGGGTTTCTGGATGTGGCCCTTTCACCAAGGGTAGGTCTGTGTCCAGTGGATGCTGATGACCAGAGCCCTTCTGCCCACAGGCTGCGAGAACCGAGAACAGGGTCAGCTGCAGCCCGGGCTGGGCCTGCGCATGCCCTGAAGGTTAAGGTCACAGACCTTTATGGTGGCCCCTCTGCAGGCCTCCCCTCCCGCGTCTGTGCACTCCTCCCTCAGGGTAGCAACACACACATCTTAATTCCCAAAACGCACCTGATTTTGCAGGATTCATGTACCAACAAACCGCACCTCCCACCCACCTCCAGCCCCTCCCTCACACACCCCAACCACAGATGCGGAGATGGGACGGCGCTGGGCCGAGGCGAGCCTTTGTCTGCACCTGTCTTGACACAAAGGCTCCTCACTGTACAGACCGCAGACTCCTTGCTGGGTGGCAAAGTGGAGGGGCAGGCCCGCACGTGGGTGGGGGTGACGGGTGCGGGCAGGACAGCGAGCAGCTGCGTGAGGCCGAGGGGCATCCCTGCTCTGCGTGCACCTGCGCCCCAGGGGACAAGAGCTTGGGAGTCCAGACCCAGTGGCTGGGAGGGGACAGAGGAGGGTCCATCCCAGGGCAGGTGGGAGGAGACGGTTGGAGCGAGGCTCCTGCCTTCCTCCCCACAGGTCTCCTCCTCGACTGGGTCCCAGCTCCTTCCCTAAAGCGGGAGGGGCTGCAGGGGCCCTGGGGAGCGACCCCGGGAGGCAGGGGCTCAGGAAGGCCGAGGAGGCGTGGGACCCGAGGCCACCCGTGGGAACGGACAAAACCTCGGTTTGTCAGAAGGGCCGTTCGGCTCGGATGTTAACCGAGTTATACAAGGTGTGTTTTTTTTTTAAAATATTTTATTGATTTTTCACAGAGAGGAAGGGAGAGGGATAGAGAGTTAGAAACATCGGTGAGAGAGAAACATCGACCAGCTGCCTCCTGCACGCCCCCTACTGGGGATGTGCCTGCAACCAAGGTACATGCCCTTGACCGGAATCGAACCCGGGACCCTTCAGTCTGCAGGCCGAGGCTCTATCCACTGAGCCAAACCGGTTTCGGCTACAAGGTGTGTTTGTGAACCAAGTATCTCACTTGATATTTTTTATGGCAATTTTAGCCCAGACTTCCCAGGTCCCTGACTGAGGGGGCGTGAGCAAGTGAAGACAGCGGTTCCCAGTGGCTGGGTCTGAAAACTCCCTCCCTCCAGGGAAGCGTTAGGAGGCCTTCCTGTTCCTCAGGAAGCCAGCAGCCCCGCCCTGTAACAAGGAGCTCCCAGTGCCCAAAGAGATGTGGAGATTGCATACAAAATGAGCAGTTCACACCTGTTCAAAAAAGTTAACTTTTTTCCAGCTTAAAAACCTGATAAATGATTTCAATTAACAGTTACAGAAAAAGAAAATTATATTGCAAATTGATGCAAAAATCTTCCTACAAATTCATGTGTTAATGACACAAATCAGCTTTTTACACTGAGCTTCCAGCTCCTAAATAGGCAGCAGGGTGTTTCAGCAACGGCTGCCTGGGAAGGCGGGCCATCTCGGTGTCAAAGAACTCGTACCATTTGCCACAGCATGGAGGGACATGGAGAGCATCATGCTGAGCGAAACAAGCCAGTCAGAGAGAGACAAGGATCACATGATCACACTCATATGTGGAATCCAATGAACAAGATAAACCGATGAACAAAATAGACCCAGAGCCATAGAAGCAACCGACAGACTGCGGAACCTCAGCGAGAAGGCGGGGGAGGATAGGGGGTGGGAAGAGAGCAACCAAGGAACTTGTGCATACGTGCTAACCCATGGACACAGACAATAGGGTGGTGAGGACCTGGGGCAGGCGGGGCGGGCTAGGAGAGGTCAATGGAAGAAAGTGGGATATCTATACTTTCAACAATGAAGATCTATACTAATAAAAGGGTAATATGCTAATTAGACCAGGAGACCCGACATCTTCCTACCGTCTGACTTCCTTCCAGACAAAGCCAGGGTGGTGGGGGCGGAGGCAGAGACGGTTAGGGGCGATCAGGCCAGCAGGGGAGGGCAGTTGGAGGCCATGAGGCTGGTAGGGGAGGGCAGTTGGGAGCCATCAGGCTGGCAGGGGAGTGGTTAGGTGGTGATCAAGCCAGTAGGCAGACAAGTGGTTAGGAGCCAGTGGTCCTGGATTGGAGAGGGTGCAGGCCGGGCTGAGGGACCCTGTTCCTCCCCACCCCAACCCATGCATGAATTTTGTGCACCGGGCCTCTAGTTTAAAAATAAGAGGTTGAGTTTAAAGGTCATAGAGCCCTGGTCTTTCAGGACCCGTGTTGCTCCCCAGAACACTCGGCGCAGCGCCCAGCAGGTCAAAGGCCCGAGGGGAGTTCCCTCTCAGGAAAATGGGCAATAAACTCCTTACACGGGCACCTTTGGAACGCATGTGGTTCTGGAGCCACTGAGAGCTGCCCGGCAGAGCCCATAGACATGCGGATACCCTCAGTCACACCCCAGCCCAGAGTCATCCCAATCAAGGTCATTGAGGTCATCGAGGTCATCGTCATCAGCACCGCCAGCAGCTGCATCTAAGAACCTTGCAGCCATGTGGACGGTAGACAAGGAATCAGGGTGAAGGCCAGGACACAGAAGGATTCAGATTGAGGCGGCTGGCAGGTGGCTTCCTGGCTCTTCCATGCTTTGTGCGTGTGTATCTGAGTGGACGGCCCAGGCGGCCCTTTCTCTGTTGTCTCACCCTTGTCCCTGCCTTTGTGGAGGTCAGACTTGAAGGTCGTTGAGGTCCTTTCTCGCTCTCCTCTTCTATAATTCTGAACTCTGGAGTGTTGCTGTTGTCCCACGGGTCTCTGATGCTCTGTTCATTTCTCTTTATTCTTTGTTCTTTTTGCTCCTCAGACTGGGTGATCTCAGGTGACCCATCTTCCAGTTTGCTGGCTCTTTCTTCTGCCTGCTCGATATGCTGTTGAGTCTCTCCAGTAAAATTTTCTGTTCAGTTACTATACTTTTTAACTCCAGCAATTCTACTTAGTTATTTAAACAAATAATTTCTACCTCTTTATGCATATTCCATATCTGTTGAGACATCTTCTCATACTTAGTCGTTTAGACTTGGTCTTCTTTAGCTCATTGGAGATATTTAAAATATCTGCTTTAAAGGATTTGCCAGCAAATCCACTGCCTGGCTTTCCGGGGTGTTTTTACTCATTGTTTGTTTGTTTTGGGGTTGTTGTTTTTTATGTGTACAGCCCATCCTTTCCTGCTTCTGCACATGTCTTGTACTTGTAGAAAACAGAGTATCCTACCTAATAAAAGAGTAATATGCAAATTGACCTAACTCCGCTATACCCTCCAGCCACGCCCACCACCCAATCAGGAGCAAATATGCAAATAAACCCAACCAAGATGGCTACAGCCGCAGAGAGTGGGAGGGAGGCTTGGGTTTCCCTGGAAACAGGGAAGCCAAGCTTTCCACCTGCCCTTACCAGCCTAAGCCTCCACTCAAGGCTACAAAGTTTCAATTATAGAAGGTAAACAAATCCAAACAGAAATGGCGGCAGCCATGGAACTGGAAAGAGCAGGAGGCAAGGGTTGCCCCCGGCAATGGAGGAAGCAAAGCTTTCCGCACACCCTGGCCGGCCCAGGCCTCCGCTTAAGGCTACAGAGTTTCAATTATAGAAGATACACAAACCCCAAAAGAAATGGCTGCCGGCCACGGAGCGAGCAGGAGGCTTGGCTCCGCTCCAGGCTACAAAGTTTCAAATTGTAGAAGGTAAATAAACCCCAAATACCAGAGCCTCTGCTTGGGTCACCAGGGGGCGTGGCTGGCCTGCAAACCACCACAGGCCCCTCGCTAAGGCCGCCCCATGCCCCAAGGTAACCCCCACCCTGATCCAGGACACCCTTCAGGGCAAACCAGCTGGCCCTCACCCGTGCATCAGGCCTCTATCCTATCTAATAAAAGAGTAATATGCAGATTGACCATCACTCCAACACACAATATGGCTGCCCCCATGTGGTCAAAGATTCTTCCCCCAGGTGGACACAAGATGGCCACCACAAGATGGCCAGCAGGGGAGGGCAGTTGGGAGGCACCAGGCCTGCAAGGGAGGGCAGTTGTGAGGGACCAGGCCTGCAAGGGAGAGCAGTTGGAGGCGATCAACCCTGCAGGGGAGGGCAGTTAGGGGTGACCAGGCCGGCAGAGGAGGGAAGTTGGGGGCAAACAGGCTGGCAGGGGAGCAGTTAGGCATCAATCAGGCTGGCAGCGGAGTGGTTAGGGGGTGATCAGGCTGGCAGGCAGAAGTGGTTAGGAGCAATCAGGAAGGCAGGCAGGCGAGCAGTTGGGAGCCAGCAGTCTGGATTGTAAGAGGGATGTCTGACATCCCTCGAGGGGTCCCAGATTGCAGAGGTGCAGGCTGGGCTGAGGGACAACATTTCCTCTGTGCACAAATTTCGTGCACTGGGCCTCTAGTTTTAAATATAATGTGGCAAATCTGTAAATCAGATTCTCCCCTCCTTCCCAGGGCTTGTGGATTTTACAGTGTATTATAGTTGTTGGTTTTGTGATATTTTTCTAATTATGTAAAGTCTGTATTCTTCATGAGTGTGGCCACTGAAGCCTCTGGTCAGTTAGGTTAGTGGCCAGCTAATAATTGGACAGAAATGTCCTATCTTAAGGGAATAACTGCTGAGGGGCTGGGCTTTCAATACTCAGCCAGGTAGCTGACAATGTTCCCTTAGTTTATGCTTCTGGCTCATGCAGAGCCTCAGCGTCAGCCAGGAGTGAGAACGTAGGGGCCTTGCTGGTCTTCCACACCCGTGCATGCGTGTGTGTGTGCGTGTGCATGTGTGCGTGCACGTGCTTGCCTTTTTAGATTCCAAAGAATATGTTGCTGCTTTTTAAAGCCCCTTCGGATATCTCATTCCTGAACTTCTCCTTTTATGCTTTTCCTTTTAAGCTAGTCTATTGTTTGCCTCAAATGCTATTCGCCTCAGGCAGCCGCTCTGTTAAAACACTTGCTTACAGATGTTGCTTGACAAACTGCCCCTGGGAGGAGACCTTTAACAAGGGGTGCAAGGAAGACAGAACTTTGAAGTGGTGTCTTCTAGGGAACCGCCAGGCAGGTCAGATGACCGCTCTTTGGTTACTTTCTCCCTCTGCTACCAGGGACGTGGGCTGTTGGTTTTCCCGGGGCAACTGCTGAGCTGAATGAGAAAGGGGTCTCTCAGACCTTCTTACTCACCGTGGGAATTCCCTCCGGACTCTTCCCCACTTCTCTGGGTGACGAAACATTCACTGAAACGGTCTAGTCTGTTTTGGGAAGGGTGTTGGGACCCCTTTGCTTAATCTTCTGTGACCCCCAACAGCTCACTGGGTCCCTCTGTAGGCGCCTGAGGGGGACGCGGCTGTCCCTACGTTTCTGTGCCACTGGCTTGAGTCGTGCGGCCTCCTGGACTGGCCGGGACACCGTGGGGCTGGCCGGCCCTGAAGAGGCCCAGAGACAAGAGAAACACACAGGAATGGTGGCGACACGTGCGAGGTGGGGTCGCGTGTCCGAGCCGCTCACAGCGCCGGAGCAGGGAGGCCACAGCCCTGGCGGCGCAGGCCACCCTGCCTTCCTTTCGCTTCCGTTTGCCTGCGGTGTGCTTTTTTTTTCCTTAAGTGAGACAGGGTCGTCACCTACACGCTACTTCCTCAAGGCCTGAGCGCGGGGCGAGTGAAGCAGATGAGGAGGGAGACTCCTCGTGTTAACTGGATTCTCCTGGGTCTCCGTTCACCAGAGAGCGGCTGCTCTTTTATGTCCCAGATGAAAGCTCCACGCTTGCTTGGAGGAAAACGGAATTCACGGAAAAGGAAGCATTCTCAGTTTCGCAATTATTCAAACTATCGTGACTTTTCAGAAGAACTGAGACGCTCCTGAGAGGGCAAGAGGACACTTAGCAGCACCAAGGCCTCTCGAGACCCTCTTCTCTCTCAGCAAACCTGTGGGGGCTGTGCCGCCCAGGGGAGCGCCTGTCCCAGGGGAGCGCCTCAGTCCCAGGTGGGGCTCTCTTGAAGTCAGACCCACAGAGAGGCCGCCATCCTGGCCGGGGTGGCTGTAGGGCAGCAGGTGACAGGGTTCTGGGACGTGACTGGACCTGCGCGTGGAGAGGCGGAGGGGTGCAGGCTTTCAGACACGCTTCCTGGGGTGTACAAGGGGCTTCAGAGCAGGGACCCTCTGTGCCCTGGCTTTAGGCGCCCCCCCATGTGCATATGTGGGGTGAGGAGGCCCTGGAGGCGTCTTCGTCCCTGGGGTCCCACCCAGATGCCATCACAGGGGATCCCAGGCGAGCCAGGGAGGCTGCGTCGCTGAAGGTGCCGGGCCCCACGCGCTCGCCGGGTCTGCGCTCGGCCACCTCTGGGCCTTCCTGGACGGACCCGAGCCTCGCTCTGTTGTAGTCACTCTGCTCCTGCTGCCCGGAGCCCCCACGCCCCCAGCGTGGACGGGAGTGGCTGTTGGAGTTGCGGGATGAGGAGCTACTGGCTGATTTTAGACAGGGGACAGGCTGGCACGCCCAGGTTACCTTCTGAAATGATCACTCCGCCTGGGGGAAGTGTGGACGGGGCGGGGAAGCCTGGGCCTCCGGGCCTGGTGGCAGGGCGTGGCAGAGAGAAGTGCGTGTGCTTAGGAAGGAAGTCTCTGCTGCCTCCCCGGAGCCTCCGCCAACGCCTTCACGGGGCCTGGTGTCAATGCTCCCACTCAGAAGCCCATCGGCCTCGGCCATGCGGCCTTCTCCTTGGACACGGGTCCCATCTTGGGTCACCCACAGCGTCCCTCCCAGCCACGTGAGCTCCCTGAGGCCTGCGCCCCAGTCCTGTCCTGTCTCCCCCTCCCCCATGCCCATCACCGTGCTGGGCACACAGGCGTCACGCGGCCACGTCTGCACAGGGGAACCCTGACCAGCAGGCTTCCCTTCCGTCTCATCCACCCAGCACCCCTCTGTGCTCTCGGGGGACCGGGCGCTGAGGGAGGGAAAGGGGCCCAGCTCTGAACGTGGGTCCCACACGGGAGACCAGCCCTTGCCTCTAGGGCCTCGGCTTCCCCCGGGAGGTGGGGGAGGGGTGGCTGATTGCTGAGGGTTGCCCCTGCAGCTGGGGGGAGGCCCTTGCTTCCCCAGAATTAAGTTCCAGGCGGGAAACTGGGGAACCCAGCCTGGGGGAGGAGGCCTGGGAGCGGCTGCTGGCGGGGAGCCCCCTGCATCCAGGGGCAGGGGAGGAAGGCAGTCCTCACCCCGACACTCGCCAGTGCGGGCTCATGGCCTGGAGCGTGGCACCCGCCGCACCTGGGAGCCGAGCGGGGCCCTGCGAGGCTGCGGCGCGGGGACGGACGACCAGAAGGACATAAATAATGCGCCACCGAGCCTCGGCTCGGCTATAAAAAGCGTGCATATGCTCCGTGCAGGTTTTCGTAAGGTAAGGACGGCCCGCGTCGCGCTCCCAGAGCTGCCCATATGGGGAGGCGGGCTTTCGCCGCGGCTCCTGCAGCCAGCTCGGCCCATCTGCACGGTGTGCAGGTGTTTTGAATGATTATATTATTAGCTCTGTCTGTTCAACTTTGCTTCTTTATGGTGGCTTTAGTATTGCAGTAAAAAAAAAAGGAGGAGAAGAAAGAGAAAAGAAATATAAAGGCAGCCATCTGGTCCCCGGCTTGTGCTCGCTCGCTGTGGGGAATGAGAGGAGCCCCCCACTGCCATCCTGGGGGGCCCGGGCAGCAGATCCGCCCACTGCGGGCAGTGGCATTAGGGGAAATGAGTGTCCACTTTGCTGGTTTATCTCCTCCCTCTCCCCGCCCCACCCCCTCGCCACCGGACAGTGTGCAGTCCCCGGTGCTGGAACTGGTGACCAGACGTCCCACGGCCCCGGTGGCCCGAAGAACGGCTGTGGGTGTCACGTGGCCCCGAGCTGGCCGCCCCTCCCAGGACTCTGGGCTGGATGGGTCAGTGCTGGGACCCGGGACACTGCAGGGCGCCCCCTGCAGGTCGTGAGGCGGAGACTTATCTGATTCTCTGCGCAGTGATTCACTGGGGAGACCTCTCCGTGTCAGTCCCGGGGACGTGGTGACTTAGACTGAGCAGCGTCAGGTCCGGAGTGGACGGGAGCACGCCGGGCAAGGCCACACCGGGCAAGGCCACACCAGGTAAGGTGGGAACTGCCAGCCTTCGGATCTCTAGTCGCCCCTGAGCCCGGGGTGCCGCCCCCTCCTCCCCGGTCTGGGCAGAGACAAGAGAACGCTGTGGGGTGTTCTCCCAAATCGTGCTCTGGTGCGAAGAAGCAGAAAGGGGTGTCTGACACCCGGCCCCTCCCTGCAGGGTCCCAGGCGGGACGCGCCATCGAGGTCACACGTGTGCCTCAGACTCGCCTGTGTGCGGTGCTCTGCGGCCACGGTGTGCCCAGGAGAGGCGACGCGTGACCTCACGCAAGGGGAGACTCGGAGACGCCGAGGGCAGAGGTGGGAGGGGCCGGGAGAGAGGGTATCGCTGGGGCAGAGCCGCTGGTGCCTGGTGCTTGATGGCCGTACACCGACGCCCAGCGGGCACCAGGAAAGGAGGTGCCGTGTCCTCCTGGCTGGACACTGGCCACTCCTGCCCTTCCCTCCGGGCACCTCACCGAGCAGCCACAGGCTGCGTGTCTCCTTGTGCGGGGCCTGGGCAGGGCTTACAGCCGGCACGCAGCGTCCTGCTCCGTGTCCTATGAAAGCCCGCGTCAGGGCTGTGCCCAGGGGTCCCGGGGAGGGAGGGCGGGTCAGCAGCCAGGAGGCGGGGTCACCTGGAAGGCGGGCGGAGCCGGGGTCCCAGGTGGCCGGCGCTGCCCCGGGGTCCGGGCTGTGATGGAGCCGGGAGATGTGGGAGGAGTGGACACGTCCACGTCCCGGTCCCCGACAGTGGGCCGCGCCCTGGGAGTGGCGGATGCGGAGGGGCCTGGAGACCCAGCCCGGGGCCTGGGCAGAGGAAGCTGTGCTCCCCCCCCCCGGACGGGCTCCCCCAGGACAGTAAGGGGGGCCTCCCTCAGGTGTGAGGTGCATCTAACACTCTCACTGACCCTCACATTCCCCGGATGGCTTGCTGCCCAGCGTGTCTCCCGGCCCCTCCCTCCCACGGGGGCCCGGAGGGGGGTGGCTGCTCCTGGTGTGGGGCGCAGGCAGTGCTGGGTCAGCCTCCGGTCAGCCCCATGTCCTCTGGTTGCCCACAGGGACGCCCTTGACCTCCGCTGCTGGCAGGACACCTGGTGCGGCCCCCTCCTGCCCCCGCGTTGTGCAGCCCCACCCCCCGCCAGGCGCCCTCGCCCGCCCCCCGCCCCCGTCTGTGGGGACCTGCCTGGGCCCCGGAAGGCCTGGTTCGATTTAATTAGCAGGAAAACTGCTCTCTAATCTCCTCCACCCCAGCATGCTCCACGGACCGTTCTCTGGGCTCAGCACTCCTCCTGTGTGACGTTCCCAGGCGGACAGACGGGCAGACCTGCGGGGTGTCTATGCAGAGCCCCAGGCGGCAGGGCCAGGGAGGGGCCATCCCTCCCGCAGGGCGCAGGGCACAGGGCCGGGCAGGGGCCCTCTGGTATCCCTGTTTCCCAGAGGGTAGGGGAGGGGAAGAGAGGGGAAGGGGGAGGGGAGGGGAAGGGAGGGGGAACACTCCTTTGCAAAGGCTGGGAAGGCGGAGGCAAAGCGGCCAGGCCCTCGTGTGTGATGTCCCTCGCCCAGGCACCACATTCCGGGAGCGCTGTCTTTATGCTCACGTGGTCCCCACACGCTTTCTTTCCCAGCGCGAACTTGCGGAGGCCACGGTGTGGATCCACGTGAGGCGCAGCGGCCCATGGGCCAGGGGGCACGTGGGGTGACCGGTGGCTGTGCTTCGCCATTGCCATGGTTATTTGTGCATTGGTTATTGGTGCAGTGGGGGGCATCCGACTGGTGAGAGCTGGCCGCACAGTCGGTTCCCGCCTTCGGGGCTCCCTGCCCAGCGGGGAGGCTGACCTTTACCAATGCTCACTCCTGCTCAAATCCGGGAGACGAGGCGGGGCTCTCAGGGGAGGTTCTTCGAGGGGTGACTCGAGGATCCGGGCTCCTCCCATCGTATGTTTTCCATCTGGGGGTCTTTCCCTCCAGGCCTTGGGGTGCAGGAAAGAGGGATCTAAGACGGAGTAAGGCCGAGGGGGCAGGGGCTCGGAGGGGCCCAGCGCTGTCCCGTTCTAGTCGGGGCTCCGCCTCCCACTCCTCGCACATCAAGATTTGAGGAGACCTTCTTCTTCAGAGGGTCCCCCGCTGAAACGGGAAAACCTCCTGATTTGGTGATGCTCCTGAGACCCTGGATTCCCATGTACGGGCTGGGGGCGGGGAAGGGCTGTCCTCAAAGATCATTTCGCTGTTGCTTTTCACTCGGGTTTTAGAAAATAACTGTGAGGAGATGCGGGGGGTGAGCTCCCGATCAGCAGGGTTCCTCCTCCCTCTGGTCCCTCCGGCAGCCAAGCTCAGGGTGCGTCCGGGGGCCCCTGTGCGTGCAGACGCGGGACCCAGCTCTCCTCTCCCCTGATGCGCCTTTGTTTTCGCGGTATCGGGGCTGCGTGGGGCGAGGGGACCCAGCTCCTGCCCTGGAAGGAGTTCTTGCCTTAGCCAGCTCTTCACCTCCCGCCCCCGAGTGTCCCCGGCTCCAGGGCTGACCTGTGAGGTGCCCTCTGCTCTGAGCTGGAAGCCGTGGGGTCGCAGGGTCGGAGGGAGGCGAGTACCCAAGGTCGCCCTCTCCCTGGAGGCCTGGCCGAGCCGAGGCCCCGGGGCTGCCCAGCGCTGACCAGGCCTGTCGGAGCCACGGGAAATCCCGTGTCCGGAGCACGAGCCTCACGCACACAAAGGCGCTTGTTCAGCGGAAGCCGCCTCTGAGGAGCCTCCCACCCAGGACGCGGCTGGGCTAGACCTCGCATCCCCGATCCATGGCAGAGAGAATCCACGGCTCATGTACCCCTGGTTCACGTAACACTGTTGGATGGAGCCCGAGACAAACACCGCTGAGTGAGCGCGCCGTCTACCCTGAATGACACGCTGGTGTCTGCCCTGCGCCAGGCGGGGGGCTGCGCCCTGGCCGGCCCTTGCTCGCTGCTTCCCTCTTTGGTGAGTGTGAGCCCAGCGGGAACGTGCTGCTGGAGGAGGAGAGGTATCTGGCTCCCTCTGGACGCTGGTAAGGGGGCGTGAAGGCTGAGGCCACGCCAGCAAAGGGCACTGGGAGTCCCGGCTTCCTGCCCCCCATGCTCTCCGCCCTGCCCCTGCGTCCCCATTGTGGGCAGCTGGTGTCGCACCCCTGCCACCTGCCACAGAGAGGGGCCAGGCCCAGCCCTGGGACCCAGGCCCAACGCTCCGCCCTTCTTCAGGCAGGAAGTGACTTTCTCTGGTCAGGACCCCGTCTGAGCTCTTGGACATTCCCACAGATGTGAGACCCCGGCTCACGCCCACTCGCCCGCAGCCCCTCAGTGCCCGAGGTGGGTTCTGGGCGCCTCGGTCACCACCGGGCCTCACGGCGGCGGCTCAGTGATAAGAGCGGGCGGGGCTACTGACGGTGAACCGTGTGACATCGCCAATAACTGGCCGTTCTTCCAATGACAAAAACGGCAATTTCATGCGGTTCACCCCAGAAGCATCGTCCCTGCCGCCCGTGGGGCTTCTGACCCATCGATAAACCGTGTGAACCTTACCCACCGGGTTTGCCGATTTCATTCCTTTACGATCGCCCCCAGCCCGGGGGCCAGGGAAGCACAGGCTCGGCCCCAGTTTTTCATGTTAAACGTGTTAGAAAGTTGAAGGGCGGAGGGGAGAGCCACGGGAGGCCGCCCTCCCACCTGACGCTGCACAGTGAGGCCCACGCGGAGTCACTGTGTTTCCAGAAGATAAGTCATCTTTTTACAAATCTCCCGGAGCCCCGATGCACGAAATGCAGGCAAGCATGGCCTGCCTTCCCCGGCTGCCGGCACCGGCTTCCCTCTGGCACCCGGGACCCGGGACCCGGGCTTCCCTCACAGCTCCGGCTTCATCCGGAAGGTCGTCCGGTCTAATTAGCATATTACACTTTTATTATTATATGTAATAAAAGAGAAAGATGCAAATTGACCATGCTTTCACAACGCCCACCAGCCAATCAGGAGTGAGTATGCAAATTAACCCAACAAAAATGGTTGTCAATTTGCATACGCAAGCACCAGGCAGGGCGGGATGTCTGCTATGAGGGGGAGGGCAGGGGCGGAGGAATCTACAGGAGCGGTCCTCCAGCCAGAGCGAAGACTGCAGGCTCCCGGCTGCAGGCTGCCGGAGGAAATACAGTGCCAGCAGCCAGGGGAAGTAAGGCCTATTCTTGCAGGAATCTTCCTGCAACAGGCCTCTAGTTATTATATATAATCAAAATATTTCAAATTGTCAACAACGTCTTCACATTATCAGAGTCAGCATGCACGCAATACACAGAACCCAATAAACCAGTGATTTTTAGCCTTGCTCATCTCCTGGCGCACAGATGCTAATCACCAAAATGCTGCAGCACACCAACAAATACGGTTTTTGCCAATCCAACAACAAAAAATAGGTAGAATTTTGACTAATTCACACAGGGTGGCTATTGTTATATTGGCTGTTGTCATATTTAAAAATTTTTTTTTTATTGATTTCAGAGTAGAAGGGAGAGGGAGAGATAGATACATCAATGATGGGAGAGAAGAACTGATCGGCTGCCTCCTGCACGCCCCCTACTGGGGATCGAGCCCACAACCGGGGAATCAAACAGTGACCACCTGGTTCGTAGGTTGACGCCCAACCACTGAGCCATGCCAGCCGGGCTGCTGTCATTTTCAATTTGCCATCTGAGGGAAAAGGTCGGTGCCCTGACTCCTGACTGAACAGTCGGGGGTTGCGAGTGTTACGGGTTCTCGCGGGGCCTGGGCGGGAAACCGCTTCCTGCACCACAGGCAGGGACGGCCCCGAGTCCGGGTCTGAGGAGGGTCCACCGTGTTTGGTGGACGGGCCTCTTGTTTCTTTTCATCCCTGTTTCCTCCTGGGTGTTGTTTTAGTCCAATTAGTCCTACAGTGCCCTGACCAGGGAGGACACAGGCCTCGGGGGCTAAGTGGCTGCGCCCGTGTCCAGCGAGTTGCCGGCCCAGAGGCCGGGCAATGGGGCCTGCAGCCTGTCCCCCAGGTCCCCACCGGCCACACAGGAGGGTCCTGCCTTCTCCCCCCCAGTCAGGTGACCCAGGGGAGCCCGGGTCACCTGACTGCCCTGCACGGACCTTGGCTTCCTGCTTCTCTCCCACGAGGCTGCAGGCGGCTGCGGAGCAGGTTCAAAGAGCTCCGGCACACGGAGGCCCGGGCGCAGCTCGGTGATTTAAGTGGAAATGACCAGGAACATGTGGCTCTCATTTCCCCCGGAATCCGCGGGGGACGGCAGTGCAGGGGAACGTGCCTGCGCACACAGCGTCTCCTCGCCCCGAAGTGGCTTGGATGCTTCGCAAATTCTCAGGGAAGTCACCCCTTCCTGCCCCGGCCCCGCTCAGCTGGGCCCCAAATCTGTGCAGGATGCGCTACTGGGGGCCGTGGCCTTGTGGGAAAGGGGGGTGGGGGGAGCCAAACACAGAGGAGGGGGGGCAGGAGCAGGTCCCATGGGCTCTCCCAGGAAGACGGTCCAGCGCCCCTCCCTCCGAGGGACCCCGTCCTAGGGACCTGGCCAGTCTGGCCACCTCGCTCCTCCCCCCCGAGAAATAACCACTGGAGTCACACACAAGCGGGACACGAGGGGAGAGTCCTGGCCCCCCTGTGTCAGACGGGACCCCTTCCCGACAGGCAGCAGCATCCCAGCTCAGGTAGCCGGGCCAGGCCGGCAGCTCCCGGCGTGGGAGCAGGCAGGGCAGGAGGGTCCCGGCAGGAGAAGGCGCTGGCGGAGGAAGAGGAGGCAGGAGAAGAAAGAAGAGGAAGGGATGTAAGAGGGGCAGGAGGGCAGCGGGGAGGGGGGCGGAGTTGGTGGGGAAGGCGCTGGAGCCAGTGCTGGCCTGGGCCAAAGACACCCTTTTAAAGGGACGGGCCTCCAGCTTGGACCCCATCCTGCAAATCAGCCGCTTGAATCCTGTGTGGTTTTTTCCAGAACAGCTGCTTCCAGTGGCTTCTCAAGTTTGGCTTTTGGAAGCTACCACCGCAAAGCACTCTACAAACCAATTTTACACTTAATAAAGTTTAACTATTCAATATTTTTCATTTTAAAACGAAATAACAGGCCTTTAAAAGGATATTTCTCTTTTTAGTGACACCAGTGCCGCTCTCCTCCAACGCAGATGGCATCCTCGGCGCCTCCCTGCCTTCCTCTCGGCCGGAGGCGCCACGCGTCTCGTTGGCTCATCGTCACGGGATTGCTGCGCTCCGAAGATCTCAACCTGCTTCTCGGGAACTCTCTGGGCTCTGCCGTTACGACCATGGGGGCCGCTGCTTTCGAAATGGGTTTGGATGAGACTGCGGGGCTGCGGCCGGGTTTCAGAGAGCCCGCGTGGGCATCGGCCTTCTCGTCGCGGTTTCCCGAGGGGGAGACGGTCGCTGTGCCTGGGGCAGGGGCGTGGGACGAGGGGCTCAGGGCGCGTGGGGCAGCCTTGTCCCCGCGTGAGGGCGGTGTTCGGGGCCTCTGTCCCGGCGTGGGCACAGCGTCGGAAGAGGCGTCTCCTGAATTCCCTTTTTCGGGAAGCGCAGAGCGAGGGCAGGTCCTGCCCGGACATTCCTCTGCAGCAGCACCGCCTGGTGGAGACGTCTGCCCTGATGGGAACGCCCACGCCTTCCCCGTCCACGACGACACCTTTCCCTCTTTCCCAGAGAAATCTTCCTTTGGGGGAGGTGTCGTCAAACCACTCGTGGTGCTGCCCCACGGCCACGGCCACGGCCACGCTTGCCATCGCCATCGCCTGGGTCCCTCGGGCCTTTAGTGTTGCTGGTCTCGCCTCCAGCTCTCCTGGTGGCTTTTCTCCTCTCTCTCTCTCTCTCTCTCTCTCTCTCTCTCTCTCTGCCTTTCTAAAATTTTTCTTTCTTTTCTTTCCCATGGAAGAGCGTGGGGAGGAGAAGCCACTGTCAGTGGATAGAGAACCTTCCACCAGGGCCCTCAGGGAGCTCGCTGGCAGCCGGCCCTTCTGTGCCAATTGTACTGAAGAGTCGCCTTGGAGCGGCGGGCTCCTAGGGTCACAAGGGACTCGGGGTCTCATTTTCTCAGAAGGAGGCCTGTCCCCCGGAATGACCTGCTCAGAACTCTAAGACGCCACGGTTGCCGCCTCCTGCAGCGCCGTGACTTAAACGAGCTGGAGTGTGTAATCGTCATTAGGTCCCCAACGCTCCCTGCGCCCTCGCTCCCTGCGCCCGCGCGCCCCACAAGTTCGGGAAATGCACCCGCGGCCGGTCTCCTCGAGAGATTGATGCTCATTCTGTGTCAGAGGCCTGGTCCCCCGACGCCCCCATAAATTTGTCTGCTGGAAGACCATAAACATAATTCTGAGCATGGACGTTATTTAGGTTGGAATTAATTGCTTTTTCGGTTGTTTTCAAATATGCAAATTGGAGTCGCCCAGGAACCCGGCCCATAAAAGGCAGTGTCCTCTCCAGGAGAGACTCCGATGCCCTTCGCCAAGGGGAGTGGGAAGAGACGACGCACACGCTTCCTCCTGCTGACCTTGTCCTGACCTCGCCAGGGTCCTGTGTTGCTTGGTGCCTCTCTGGCTTCACCTGCGGCCCACGCTGACCTGGGATGTGGCGGGCACGGTGGGGTGAGCGCTGGGCCAGCCTGGGGCCGCAGGAGCCGTTTCCCAGGTGACCCGGGTGAGGAGGCAGAAGGCTGGGCTGTCCTTGGTGTCAGCCGACCTCGGGTCTTCTCCCCAGACTCCCCAGGGAGGTCGGAGAGGCGCTGCTTCGAGCCGCCAAGGCCCTGCGGCCTGGCTCTGAGAGGAGACCCCGGGGACCTGCTGGGGGACGTGGTGCCCCCTGGCCACGACTTCTGTAAACATCCCGCTGAGGGACCCCCCCCCCCCCCGCTTTCCTGTCCACCTTCTGAGCCTGGGCCACTCCGCATAGCAAGGTCCGGTGCCTTCTGGGCTGTGCCCCTGGGCTCCCTGAGCGCGGCCCTGAGCCCACTGCCTCACGTTCTGGGGTCAGGCCCAGGGACGGGCAGCCTGTGGGGTGCTGAGCCCATGGTCACTGCTGCTCAGGGGTGTCTGCCGGACCAGCGCCCCAAGTGCAGGACAGGCCTGGCCCTCCCGGGGGACACCGGGTGGGTGCTGAGTGATGTGCCTGTGTGAGTGAGTGGTGGGTACGCGGTGGGGGGCTGCGTGGACGGAAGGGTGCGGCGTCTCTGAGCCCACCCACGTGTCCCCTTTCTCCGGAGGACACCAGAGACGCCCCTTCAGCACCATCTGCGCCGCTGGCCCAGGGTCCCTCAGAGGCTCCGCTTATCAGTCATGTGACCTCGGGGCCGTGCACTGGGTCAGACCCAAGCAGAACCAGCAGGAACTCTATGTCCGCCAAACGCCAGGGGCCAGTGTGGACCCCGGAGGCGGAGCATGTGTTTCACGGAGATTCTGTGAGGCCACAGGAGGCGGTGAGCGCGGTCCGGCACCACCCAGGCCCCTGCAGAGCCCAGGCAGGCCAGCCGTGGCAGCGGGGATGCGGGCTTGACCAGGGGCGGTACCCCAGCAGGAGATGCACCCTCCTCGCTTCTTTCCTCCTCTCCTGACTCCTATGCCTCCCGCTGGCCGGACAGGACGGGAAACCTGCAGAGGGGAACCTGGGCCAGTGGCCGTGGCCTCACAGACGGAGGGGTGAGGACAGACAGGCCAGCACCCCTCACACTCGACACTGAAATCGATGAATATTTAAATACACCTGCAATGTCACATTCTTTCGTTCTGCCAACAATGGCAAATGAACGTGTATATACATGATGAATAAATGATGTGGGTGTGTGTGCTCTTTAATACGGCCGATGCGGGGGGAGGGCACCGGGGACAGTGAGGCCTTAACGTGACCCTCACGACACGGCTCTGCGCGCCCTTCCCGCCCGGATTCCCTGTCTCCAGTTGAATGACTTTGGGCAAATCAGTTCACCCAGTTTCTTCATTTAAACAAAGTCACGTCCGTTTCCCAGGGTCCCTGTGAGGTTGAAATGAGACTGTGCCGCACACGTGCCCGGAGCCCCCCGGACATGGCGGGGCCGTCTGGGTTCCAGGGCCACGCTGTGCCAGAGGGGCGGGCAGAGAGGTCCCTGCGCCCCTCCTTGTCATGGGCGTCCTTGACCTGAAAGCCCGCTCCGTGGGCCCCAGGTGAGGAGAGTGCGGGAGGCATGTGTCACTGGCCAGGACGCTCGTCTGCGAGACCTGGCGTCCCCACGTGCTACTGATGCCACGGAGCCCGTGTGCTCTGCAGCAGCAGAGAGCGAATACACCAACTCCCCGAAAAAACTAGAAAACAGTCTAAAATGCCAGCATGATGCCAGTCCCCAGAGATGCCCCCTGGGGGCAGAGAGGTTGCGGTTTTTCTTTCAGATTTCCTGTGTGTGTTCAGTGAGTAGGAGAGGGGAAGGGAGAGGAACACATTCGTTTACGTTGGCCGGCATTTATATCCTGTTTTGTTTCACTTAACATTTTAGAAGACTCTTCCTGTGCCAATACGTTTTCTTCAAAAACATGTTTTCTAGGAGGGATGAGTCAGAGTGCATTCACGTCCCCTCTCTAATTCTTTCTCATCTTTCCCCAGCTTAGCCATTGCCAAGGAGAAAACTCTCGCACACCCATGAGGTTACGCTCCCTCTTTTGCTAAACAATTGTGACTGTTTTCCTCCAATGCTTTTTGGTTTTAACTTATTATTCACGGTCATTTTTGACGTATGGAGATTTTACATTTTGCCCTGGTCCAGCAGGCCAGTGCGTCTCCATCACTTTCCTTCCGTGGCCAGGAAGGCCACTCCCACTCTCAGGTCCGCGTTTTCTTCTAACTCTCCCGCGAGTCGTGTTTCCAATGTTACCTTCAGTCCAGCCAGCGACCTGGACGCTGCTGAGTGGCACAGTCCTGAGTGTGGCCCGGGGTGTTTGTTATCCGACTGCCCCTAAAATGCAAAGTGTCCCCCGTCAGCACCTCGGCCATCGATCGGGAGGCCTGGCAGTCGCTGGTGCTGAAGGTCTCGCTGGCTTGACTTGCAGGCCCGTTCTGTAGGTTTGCATCTGTTCCCACCACCGCCTGCGGCCACCTTCGGCGCACAGCCTGACGTTCTCTGGACTCCGCGCCCCACGGCAGCACCTGGTGGTGTCGGCACCCCCCCTCCCCCCCCCCCCCCGGGGCCCAGGTGAACAAACACAGGTCCCTCCTCTGGCACCCTTTGGCGTTGGAGCTGGGGAGGCAGCCCTTAGTGCCGTAGGGCTTCCCCTACCGGGCCTCGTCCTGGGAGTTTTCTTCTGTTGTTGGGACGCAGAATAAGACTGTGTCTTACAAACAACACAGCGTCTCGGCGTCGAGGACGTGTGTGCGTCCTGTACCCCACGCAGAGCGCCCCAGGTTTGGTCTCGCGGTTACCCAGCCAGGCTCACTGCTCTGCCTCCTGTGACTGCCCCACCCAGAGTGGCTGTGAAACTTGTTTTGCGTTCTGCTGCTGGAAGGTTGGAGGGACAGTTTCTTCTTCATGGCTCCTCTGTAATGTTCTTGGGTACTTTTTTTTTCATTCCATATTTACCTTAGAATTAATGTTTCGCATTCTCACACATCATCCATACCAATAGGTGAATAATTTTTTAAAAAGCTCTCCTGGGATCTTGATTGGCTCTTATTAACCCTGTAAATAAATATGGGAGAATTGGTACCTTTACAATATTCAAAAGCTAGTGTATTTTCTAATCAAAGCTTGGTACATGTTATCACTTTAAAGACTTTTATATTTTTGTATCATTAAAATTTTATTCGTATGAGATTTTTCATATTTCTGGTTAATGACTTTTTTCTAGTTATTTTGTGCTGCTGAGGAAAAAAATTCCCTTTTCATTAATTTTCTATTTGGTTATTTTTGGCATACAGAACAGCTAATGATTTTTGTATTTGGATATTGTAACTAGCCACCTTTCTGAATTTTCTGAATTTTTCTCAAATGATATTTTCATCATTTTAAAGTACCATCAGCTTTTCAATTGATCAAAATTTTTAAATAAAAATTCTTTAGGAAAACCAATGAAATACCGCTGTGTGAAATGAATGCATTGTTTGCAAAAATGCATTCTGGTATTTAAAATACTCTATATCTCCTAATGAAGGAGGTTAGATTTTATAAGCAGAACAATCACATTATTGGAATATAATAATAGTATCACTCATTCCCCTAACTTCTCTTCTTTTCTTTTTTTTTTTTTCTAACTTCTCCTCTTGTCTCTTACATGTTATTGTATTGGCTAACATTAGCGATAGTGTTCTTGATTTTAATGAGAGCGCCTCTAGGGTAGTGGTGTTTATTTTTTTAAATATATTTTATTGATTTCAGAGAGGAAAGGAGAGGGAGAGAGAGAAACATCAGTGATGAGAGAGAATCAGGGATCAGCTGCCTCCTGCACGCCCCCTACTGGGGATGGAGCCCACAACCCGGGCATGTGTGCTGACCGGGAATCAAACCTTGACCTTCTAGTTCATAGGTTGGTGCTCAACCACTGAGTTAGGCCGGCTGGGCGCATCCTTCGTTACTAATCACTGTTCCAGAGTCATCCTGGGGGGAAGGTCAGAGACAACACAAGCCAGGCGCCCTGGGAGCCAGGGTGAGGGTCCCTCTCGGTCAGTGGCCGTGTCCTGGACGTGCTCACATAGGCCCCACGTAGGCCATGGCAGTTTCAGACCCCCAGGGTCCACATGGCCTTGGTTTCCGCAGAGGTGGGAGCTCAGAGCACGTAACGGCCACAAACACGGCTCCGATGGACCCATGTCCAATGTCAACCTGGGGCTGGGACCCCTTCAGTACCTGCCCAGTCACCTGGCCACCTGGGGACAAGCCGATGAGGAAGTAAGGGAGACCCCTGGCCAGCCGTGACCTCGAAGGCGCTCAGCAACCAGGCAGGGAGGGGCCAGCCATGGAGTCCCGAGTGAGGTCTCTCCCGAGAGCCCTTCATTTTAAAGAACAACCGTGAGGCGTTTCATTTGGTTTTAGGAGTCACTGCTCGGCTTCGTCTAGTTTGTGATTTAAAATTAAAACAAGAAAAAGCACACACTTTTAAAAGCGTGTAAACCACGCTTACAGCAATGGACTTGGTGCATTTTATCTGCCTTCAACACAGTGGGGGGGACCCAAGTTGGGATGAGAGTGGAATGGGGCGGGGGGCTGGAAAGGTGAGAAGAAAGCCGCCCCTCCGTTCGGCCCAAGTGCTGCTGGGAACCGGCCCCGCCCGCCCACGTGGGCACCTGCACCCAGCCCCCCACGGAGCCACCACGGTTCCCCGCCCTCCCCAGCTTCTCCTAACGCTGCCACCTGAGACAAAAGAAAAACCATTCTCATCGGGATTCGTGCGATCTTTGTCCTGTTTCTGAGTTCTGTTAGAAATTAGGATTCTTAAAATTAAATGTAACCAGAGGCTCTCTCAGCTCCCCCACACACGGCCCCTCTGTCCTGGCGGACGCTGCTCTCGCCGCCTGAGCGAGAGGAGGAATATTCGTTCGGTTTCAAAACATAAAACCCAGACAGAAGCATGTCCTTCTCGGGTCCTTAGCATTCCGAACGCACCTGTGTTAAAATATGAAGAAATAAAACAAATATAAATTATGCATTTTCCAACTTAATTTAAAATGCATTATGCTCTGCTTTGTTCTCGAGAATTAGTCTTATTAAGGGGACAGATCTGCATGGATTAATTTTGAGTCAGTTTATTCACTTCTTTGTAATTCAGTGGCAAGGATTTTTGTCCCCAGGCATCAAATTAATTTTTTTTTAATTTTACTGTAAGTAACACATAGGAAATAAAGCCCTCTTTTGTTATTTCTTTGTTTACTGAGCAAGCAACACAGTCTCATATCAGGAATCCGCCCAATCTTACACCTCTCCCTGGAAAGGACAAAACTTTCTGAATCATCTTTAAAGCCACGTACCCCGTTGTCACAACATCGGAGGTGGACACAATGACACCATTATCCCCTCCCTGCTGTTCCCCTATGGAGCCCCACAGGCCCACCCCTGCCCCCCAGCTCGCCCTCAGGGGCCCAGCCCCGCCTCCCCAGTAATTTTGGCAACATGCACACGGATATTTTATGATGACTTAGGATATGTACCAGATCATCGTTTTTAAGCATTGTTTTAGTACAGTCACTCTTTGTTCCGCGTAGACGTTTTAAATCTTTGGAGTTTTTTTCCACCCTAAACTGAGCAGAAAACAGTCTGCATTCTTAATTAGTCTTCTTTAAACAAAATGCCCTTTCGTGTGCGCTAATAAAGACCGAAGATCTCGCTCCCTTGTTTAAACAAACGCTGGCCGCGGCGTGAAACTGCACGAGACGCGATGCAGATCCAGTTGCGGGCATGGAGTGGGGCGCGGAGTGAGCCGTGCCATAATAAGCAGATTTTAATGATTTACTATAAATCAGCATTTTTGCCCTGTCAGGGAGATTGAAGAGGCAGACAGCTCCTCACATGTCTGCCGAGCAAATGTCTTTCTGATGAATCATGTGCCCTGAATCCCTGATCACAACACAGACGCACATCCCACAACGAGGAGGCGCACGGCTCCACGGCCCTCAGGGGAGCAGGCCTCCTCCTGCGGCTGCTCGACCCCCCACGGCCCTCCCAGGGCACAAGTGTGAGCGGGGTCACCGCTGGTGGACGCCCGGCCACCCCACTTCTGATGAGACCGAAGGAGAAGGGGGAGAGAGGCTGTCATCGCGAGCCTAAATGTGAAGCATGTCTGGCACAGCCCTGGCCGGCGTGGCTCAGTGGTTGGAGGGTCAAGGGCTTGATTTCTGCTCAAGGGCACGTGTCTGGTGCAGGTACAATCCCTGGCCCCTAGTCAGGGCTCGTGCAAGAGGCAACCAATCGATGTCTCTCCCTCCTCTCTCTCTCACTCTCTCTCTCTCTCTCTCTCAAAATCAGTGGGGAAAATACCCTCAGTCCTCCGGTGAGGGTTAAAAAAAGAAGAATCTGGCCACAGGATCCCGAGGAAACCGGAGCTGGTGCCAGTTGGGTCAAATACTTGCTTGGTCCAGGGCAGCTCTTCCAATGGCCTCCATCTCCTGGCTCCCCCATCAGCGTCTAATGAGCCCCCCAAATATGGCCTTTCAGGGGCCAGAGGACCAGGCTCAACACCTGCTCAGACAGAGCCAGCCCCGCACCAGACACGGCGCTCAGGCACAGTTTCCCCATCGGGAAGCCTCCCCATCGCCCGTGGGAAGCATGCACAGCGCCCTCAGGCCGCCGGAGCAGGTGTGAGCGGGGTGCCCCTGGGCACACAGGGCAGGCCAGGCGGGGGTGGGGGAAGAGGACAGGACAGGCTGGGCAGCCACACAAAGGCCGAGTGTGAGCGAGCACAGACCTGTCCACACGGCATGGCCACAGGCCGAGCGCTGAGCGCCGAGCCGTTGAAGGCAAGTTTCAGCCACAAGGCAACCTCCACCCAGGGAAAGCGGGCCCTCTCCTGGGATGGCCACCTGCGTGAGGAGCAGGAAGACGAGCTCGCTCGAGGTCAGAGTCAAGGTCAAGGGGAGGTCAGCGAGGGGCCAGCGTCCTGAGGGGGGCAGGCTCCTGGCCATGCCTGGACGTCCACCTCTGGCTGTGACATCCATGGGGACACGGACCATGGGTATCAGCAGGCACTCCATTCCCACGATCTCGGCAAATAAAGAAGAGGAGACTGGGAACCCCCGGAGTCACTTGAGAAAGATGGGAGCGCGTACGCCGGTTTCTCCGACTGTAACTTCCCCATTTACCGCTGATTTCCCCACTGCTCGCCTGCAGTGTGTACATTTAGCCCAGAATTTATCTTCACCATTTGTACATATTATGCCGGCGGCACATCCATCCTCATGAAGCCCCCGCTCGGCTGGGAAACGGCCTCCGTGCGGAAGGGTCCGCCGGTCTGGGCTCAGCAGCCCGTGTAGCCCGTGTAGACTCGGGTGGGAGCCCACGCCCCACCCCGGTGCCCACGGCTGTGTGTGGGGCGCAGTGTCTCCGAATGGCACCTCTGGTCTCTGTGAGTTGCTGGTGCCCGTTGTCTGTGGACGTAAAAATCAATGGCTTTTATTTTGTGCTGGGAATGGAGAGAGGGAGGGGAAGAGGGGCCGGGTTGCAGACGGAAAATCATGAAAGAGTCACGTTGAGAAATAGTAGCGTGCTGCGCTCCAACATGTATTCCCAAGGGGAGAGCTATGTTTTTCCTTGGAACAGGGTGGTGTTTCATGTCCTGGTCAGCAAGTTAAAACGAGGAACTGTACCGAGGGGTGAGGAGCTCAGGGTGCGGGCCAAGGCCAGGCCTCGCCTGCTCGGGGCGGAGATGAAGCCTCGTGCCCAGGCTGCCGCGAGCGGGGTCCCTCTCGGGGTGTATTCCCTCCGTGTCTTTATTTTCTTAAAAGAGGGGAAAAGCCTCAAAGTGCTAATTTGTGCAGAAACATCTGCAAACGGACTGTTCTGCTCGCGCACACACCGTCTTCAGCGGCCCCTCCTCAAACGCATAATGAGGTATTTATTTCCCACGTCCTCACATCTTTGCAGTAGCTAATAAGATGCAGCCCATTTGAATATTAATATAATAAATGATTAAATTAAACAGCAAGATTCAGCCTCAGAAATAGCCTCGATCGGTCCCAGGGGGTCACTCACACCGTCTCGTGTCTCCCCACAGTTAACAGAGAGCGAAGGACGAGTGCGCGCGGAGCAATATTTGTCTTAGGAAACGTGGGGTTTTATGGGGCGCTGTTCGGTTTTACGGCTGCGCGGTTTGAATCCTGGGCTCAGAGGGAAGGGAGCCCGGGCTGCCCGTCCCGCCCACGGCTTGCTGGGCCCAGGGACGCTGCCGCCGGGCCAGGCCCCGCTGACGGCCGGTGCGGTGCAGCGGGCCGGGGTACACTTACAGCGCCACGGAAAAGACCAGAAACAGCCTCTGCATTGCGCACGCCCAGGCTCCCGGCCTGTCCGCGAGGCTGTGTCACGCTCCACGTGGTGCAGGGGCCTGGCTGAAAGGCACAGCCAATGCCGGGTGAGGGCAGAGACAGCTGTGCGGGAGGCCGTGGCCAGGAGCCTCCCCCCACAACTCTGAGTCCCCCCCCCCCCCCCAGCCCTGCCAGCACAGAAAGGAAGGGGCCACGTCGGCAATTATAATTGGCCATTATTCCAATAAAGGTGTTTCCCTTTTTAAATTAGTGCATGGAACTGCACACTCCCCAAATCCCAGGACCCGGGAAGTGTTAATAAACATCTGGCCTTGCTTTTTGCTTAATTAGCATTTCTCGGTTTGGACGGAAGTCTGTTTATGGAAAACAAAGTGCACTTGCACAGCCCGGCCCCTCAGAGCACTCGCCCTCACCCCCCTGCGCCCCCGGAGCTGCCCAAGAGGAGAGGTGCCCTGGGCCTGGCGGGCAGGGCTCAGGAGGTCACAGTTCAGTTCCAGGTCAGGGCACAGGCCCAGGTTGTGGGCTCGATCCCCAGTGTGGGGCGTGCAGGAGGCAGCCGATCCATGATTCTCTCTCATCATGGATTTCTCTCTCTCTCTCTCCCTCTGCCTTCCTCTCTGAAATCAATAAAAAAATATATTTTTTTTAAAAAAGAAAAGGTGCCCGCACGGGTATGTGTGCTTAACGTCATCAGGCCCGGCTCGCCCATGGTCTAACAACCTCACCTCGTCACGCTGCTCAGAAATATTCGCATTTTCCAAACAGAAAAGAGAGATGCTGAAGCGTGGAGGTCAGCTTGGCTAAAACGACATTAGTGCGCCTCGAGCCTGCCCCGGCCACGTCAGCACTGCCCGCGGCCCCATGCCTCCCGCCGGGCCCTCCCAGGAGCCGCCTTGGCAGGAGGTGATGGGTACCCCGTAACCGCTGTGGCAAGGCTCCACGGTCTAAATTCGATAAAAGAAAAGCAGGAAGAAAACTCAAAGATAAGTGGGACAAAGTAAATCAAAACACATCATCTCACCAAACTACACTCACATCTGATGCCATTTTTTGAAATTCAGGTCAGTTTTGTGGACCGAGCAGGGAGGCGTCGCTCTCTGCCGTGGGCAGCGGGACAGCCGGGGGGAAGATTTATGCCCGGGGCTGCAGATGCGGAGGGGAGATAGGAGAGATCAAATGGGCGAGCGTGATAACGGATGAAGAATGGTCCCCGCAGCCCATAAATTAATTGCGAGCAGGAGGTTGTCATTATTTGAACATGCTTGAAGATCAGGTATGGGGTCCAGATGGCTGAGGACAGATAGGCCCACAGAGTTTGAGGAATTGATGACTTAAAAATGCAACGAGATCGTACAGAAGTGAATGGCATTGGGCGCGTTGGAGGAGGAGTGTGTTAAGGGCCCGGAACAGATCCGAGAAGCACAGCCCAGGGCGGACCCAGAATCCCTGGGACAGTGGAGGCCAAATCAAAGCACAAAAGCCCAAGTGCCCGAGTGGGAGTCAGCCCCGGGCGGGGCGGGGCCACGGACACAGACCTGCATTGCAGACGTGATTCATTGAAAAGGATGTGATTTTATCAAGCGGCTCAGCTTTGGGGCTTTCTGCAGCAAATACCTCCCTTTCCCTACTTTTTAAAAAATATATTTTCATTGATTTCAGAGATGAAGGGAGAGGGAGGGAGAGACAGAAACATCAACGATGAGAGAGAATCATGGATCGGCTGCTTCCTCCACGCCCCACACTGGGGATCCAGCCCACAACCCAGGCATGTGCCCCGACCAGGAATTGAACCCTGACCTCCTGGTTCCTAGGTCGACGCCCAACCCCTGAGCCACGCAGGCCAGGCCTTTCCCCACGTTTTAAGAAATGCTCTGAAAGGGGGCTGTGCCGAGACGGCCCCGCCCTGCAACGCACAGGGTCTGGGCTGCCCTGAGCTACTTCCGCTCCACGAACGTCAAGCATGATCTGGGAGGGCGGCTGGCAGCCCGGGCTTTTCTTGGGGTGAGGGAGGCTGAAGGGACACCCCCGCTGATCTCCCAGCCAGGGAGGCGGAACTTCCTGTGCAGGTGGCCTGGTGCCCGGGTGGGCCTGGCGCCCTCCTCCCGGCCCGGCCACTGGTTCCTGCCCTGAGCGGTGCCTCTGAGCAGCGGGACCCCAAATGAATCCAAGCTGGCCTCAGATTCTCCCCTTTCCCTTCCCTCCGTCCTTCATTCTATTTTGTCCTTTTTTTTTTTTTTAAATAGAATCCCTTTCTTCCCTTCCTTTCACGTTCCTCCCTCCCCTTTAAAATCATTACCCCCTGTAGCTTCCCCAGACCCTGGGAATCCAGGCGAGGAAGCAGCGGCCGTGTCTGTGACTCCTCAGCACACAGAGCACATACTGAGGGGGACGCCCCATCTGAGCCCAGCCCGGGGCCGAGCCTCCCGGACAGTGGGGGACAGCGTGGGGGGCACACGGCTGAGGAGCCTCCTGGGAGCTAACCCTGCCCCTGGGCGGGGTGTCAGGATGCCTCTTGCTCCCGGGTGGTTTTAACGTGTCCCTCTGTTCCTCTTCTTAACACACGTGGCATGTTTTGCCCTCCACGCACACAGTTGCCGTTGGCGTTCAGAGAGATCATGAATGTTCTGCATGGAGACAGGATTCTGGGTGCACGTAGCGCTGGGCCCGGGGTGGCCACTTCCTCCCAACACCCCCAGCACCACGCCCCACGCTCCAGGCAGCGGATTATCGGTGACAAAGGACACACCCCGCAGTGCGTCCCACTGCCCTGGGAGCGCCGGGCACAGAGGTCCCGCCACGCTGCAGACTGAACCGGCATGCCGTGCCCATGTGTGTGCACGAGAACTGTGTGTGTGTGTGCGCGTGTGTGCGTGTGGTCTGTGTGACTCTGTGGAGCAAAGATGCGCTTCTGTGACAGAAGGAAGGCGGGCAGAAGTCTCTCGGCACCGTCCCCTCGCATGTCGCCAAAGGCCCATTCGTCTGCGAAGAGACTCCCGTGGATGAACCCCACGTGGCCCCCGGTGGGGGGTGCCCAGGGGCTGGGGAGCCATCCAGACGGGACGCTGGCCAGCAGGAATGACCAGGCCACGCTGTCCAGGGATTTATTCTGCGTCTTTGTCCTAAAAGACACCCCCCCGCCCCGCCGCCTGACAGCGAGGAGGGCACGCAGGCCTCTGTGGCGTGGCAGTGGCTCTGTCTTCGTTGGGGCTAAAGGGTGAGGACAGCGGAGAAATGGACTTGTGGCTTCAGCAGCGGGTGCAGCACCCACAGCCAGGCGGTGCGTGCGGAGGAGTGATTCTGGGAGACGCTCCGGCTGCGCAGGGGGAATGCTAAACAGTTTCGCCACCGAGCAAATCAGACGTATTCCAACACGCGTCCTGCTTGCCGTTAACTAAAGTGAAGTTGCTGGAATCCAGCTGTCGCCTCGGAGCGGGGTGGGGGCGGGGCGCGTCCTCCCAGTTCAGAGCCCGCGCCATCGGAGAGGCAGCGGCGCTTTTAAAATACAAATTTGGCAGATTTCACAGGATCCAGCCCGCGTTTCGGGACGGTGGGGACGCGGCTCGCATGATTTATTCAGAACGAGGCCCGCTTTTAGCTGCGTGCGAGGCTCCCGTTTGCTCTCCAACATGTGCTGGGTGCTCGCTGCCCCCGCTGCGCACAGCTGCGAGCTGCTATTTTTTGGCAGTTTTTATGCCGGGAGGTGGTGGGTGTCTCCGCCGCTCACCTCTCTGTGCTGAGGCCTGTGCTGTGGTTTTTCCCTAAACTTGGGGAAATAAGGCACTCCGCACCGTGACCTCCGCTTCACTCGGCTGGGCGCAAGCGGAAGTCTAAGGCACACGGCCAAGCAGGACAGAGCTCCGATGGGGGCGGGGGCCTCCGGGAGTGTATATCAAACCCGGCCCGGCCCAGTCCTGGTCAGACTGAGTGGAGCCGGGGTCTGGGAAATGCCGGCGAGAGGGACAGGATGCGGGACCAGCAGTGTCTTGTGTCACCTGCGGAGGAGGCGCCGGCCCAGACGACAGGGAGGACCCGCTCAGGGGGCACGAGTCTCCAGCAGCAAGTCCCACGCCGGCACGGCCACGGCCCCCACGTCCCCCACACCCGCTGGATGGATCCAAGGCCACAGCTCGCCGGCCGTGTGCACACATCACACGGAAGGGAGCCGCCTGAGTGTTTATCGGATCCAGGCAACCACGGCGATGGTATCGGATGGTGGGTGATTTATCTTCCCGGGGCCCTGGGTCCGGCGGAATATGGTGGGTGCACCCCCCCCCCCGGGGTCTGCGGCCGAGAGGGGTGCAGGCCTGGTCCCCACTTATCGGAGACACACTCTCCGACTTGCCGTGAAATTGAATCTTCCCCTCACCCTCTCGCTGACGTGGAAAATATATAATACAGGAAATGATGAATGCCGTTATAAACTCCACCTGAGATAAGATTTAAGTATTCATATTTCTATCATGTTAATACAACACGATAAACCGCGAGGCAGCCTTGACCAGGGCATTTGTTATTCTGTCCAGCCCTCGATTATTCTTTGTCCAAACACAATCGAGGGGCCTGCCGTGACGCCGCGGCTCCTCCAGGCGGTGTTTCTGGGAGATAACACGCCGCCTGCAGGGTCGGCCTCGGGGGCCTGGGCGGTGCGGCCGGAGCCGGGCCCTGGGCGCTGAGCAGATCCAAGCGGCAGACGCCAGCGCGACCTGTGGGCCTCCTCCCCTTATAAGAAGGTCTCCGAGCAGGAAGCCTGATTTGCCACAAGCAAAGCCCGTTTCGCCACACGGTCACCTGTGCCTGTGGAGCAGCCGTTCCTGCGGCTCCCAGCACCCCACTCCTCGCTGTCCCGCTGCCCACGCGAGGCTCCGCTCGGCACCCGCCTCCGCGTGCTCACGCCTCCGACGGAGCCCACCCTGACTCCCAAATGCCAGCAGCGCAGCTTACGCTAAAGCACACGCACGGAGCCGGGTGCTTCGAGATCGCTGCCCTTTGCCGGGCGGGGGCCTCCCTCGGGGCCTGGGGAGGGGTGGACGGGGCCCTGGCCGCCCAGCGGGGTGTGGGTCAGGTGTGTGCCCAGGAGCTGGGAGACCCTGAAGGAGGGGCCTCACCTCTCTACGCCTGGAGGGGGATAACGCCCCCACCTCCCAGGGTTGGTCTGCGACCCCCGACAGGACATAGCGAGTCCCCAGCTTCCTGGAGAGCTCACCAAGGCGGGAGCTCGCTGTTCTCCAATGGGGGGGCTAACCACGAGGATGGGGGAAACGGGGTACCCTGGGGTGCGGTGGGGAGCCCAGCCCTCCATGGGCGACTCAAGCTGTTTGCCAACTGGAACGGCCCCTGAGGCTGGGCTGCGGGGACTGATGGGGGCCCGAGGGCCTTCCTCCGACTCCACGGAGATGGACAGACAGACTCACGCTTCTCACACGGAGACGAAGGAAACCCGTGTTTCCACAGCTGCCTTCCCAAACAAAACGAAACCAGCCCAACAAGCCCACTGTGTGCACAGGCCTGAGCGTGACGGGCGCTCGGAAACTCCAGCTTCATCGGACGCACTCGCCCGGCAGGCAGGGCTCAGTGGGCGACCTATGAACCAGGAGGTCAGGGTTCGCTTCCGGTCAGGGCACATGCCCGGGTTGTGGGCTCCATCCCCAGGGTGGGGCATGCAGGAGGCAGCCAGCCCATGGTTCTCTCACATCATCGATGTTTCTCTCTCTCTCCCTCTCCTTCCTCTCTGAAACCAATAAAAATATATTAATAACTAGAGGCCTGGTGCACGAAATTCGTGAACAGGAAGGGTCCTTAGGCCTGGCTGGCGATCAGGGCCCACCTGTGGGGCGACTGGCGGGGCGATAGGGGGGACCCCACTGGAACCCGCCTTTGGGGCCTGCAGGCAGCTCCTGCATTGAGCATCTGCCCCCTGGTGGTCAGTGCATGTCATAGCGATGGGTTGTTCTGCCGATTTGCATATTAGGCTTTTATTATATAGGATAATAAATAAAGATGCTGTGTCCCCTGCATTGGGAGGGCCTGGGCCTGTGCTTCAGGAACACGGCTCGGGGCAGGACTCTGACCACAGCGTCAGGAGGGCGCTAAGGGCGGGGCCCAGCCCTGGATGAGCGGCCGCCCCGGAGGCTGGCACCTGTCCTCTCTCCTGTCTGGGGTCCTGCTTCTCCTCCTGGGCCTGAGACGGAGCAGGGAGCAAGGGAGGGTTTCCCAGGCAGGAGGGGCAGGTGTCAGCTCAGGGAGGACCCTCTGTCTGAAGCTCCCAGCGGACTCTGAGAGAAGACCCTTGTCTTCAAAGAACCAACGTCCAAATTAGCCAGGAAAGGGGTCTATTTAGACATTTAGTCAAACAGGAAACGCACAGCAAACCCGCTCTTCAGCGGTGTCCTTCAAAGACAGGCCGTCATCATCACAGCCTGTGAGGACGTCAGAATCAAGATTACCGGGTGGGCATCGGCCGAGAGCTTCCCGCCGAGCGGGGTCCGCGTGAGTCTTCATTGTGATGCCGAGGAATAAACCAGAACGAGGGGGAGGGGCGAGTGACGGTGTTCCTGCTCATTGTATGCAGCCCCCCAGTAAACAAGCCTGGTGGCTCAGTGGCTGAGGGTGTCACTGAATTTAGGGGGAAGGTGTGTGCATGTGTGAACAGGATATTGTACATTATATGTTAGTTAATTAAACAAGTTGTATTATCTCTCACCACACATGCATGCACACAAGCACACATATATGTACACACACATACATATATGCACACATGTACACACACATGCACACACAGCAGTAACTCTATGTTTCGGGTTTTCTAAGGTTTCCTTGTCTCTGGCACCATTATTCCTGGGGAGCCTGGACTCGGCCCCGTCGTGTCACGCTCTCAAGCGTCACTGGGAGAGAGGCTGTGACCCACCCCGAGCTCGGCGGTGTTCTTGGGGTCCTGCAGGCCACGCTCCCATCAGGGTTCTTGGTGGGGCCATCCCACCATGTCCTCTTGTCCCGGCGTCTCCCGGGGAACGGGAGGGGGGGTCTTTGCTACCGTCCTGCTCTTACGCCTGTGCTTCTGGGTGAAACGCCGGGGGTTTGGGGGGGACGCTGCCATCCCCTCCTGTTTCCAGCCCCGATGAGGTAGCAGGAACCTCATTGTCATCCGTGTTCTCGCTGGCCGTGCCACACTGCGCACATGACCCCTACAAATCTGAGATGTCCACGCTCAGCCAGGAGCCGCGGCCACGGCCACTCCGTCCACACGGTGACTGGCTCTGGAGGGGACAGGAGGGTCCTTATCTCAGAGAATTATGGGTTTCCAGGAACCAGTGGTCCTTTCATGAACCTGTGAGTTGGAATGTAGATCATGTCTGTCTGTCACCCGCGTGGCCGGGTGTGGGGGACCAGTGGGTGAGGCCTCCATGCCCCAGTGAACCTGCACCGTGTGGGGCTGAGTCGGGCCTTCAGACCTTTGTCCTCAGCGGCAATTTGGGGCCTTAGTTTTGGGGCCCTAGTAGAAGTTATAACCACTTAGATCTTGTTATGCTGTCGAGGCTGAGCGTGAGGCCCTTGATACATGCAGACATACACATATACACACAGAAAGACACACAAACACAGATACACACAGACACACACACAGATATACAGACACACTTAAACACAGAGGCACACGCAGAGACATACACTCACACACATATACACAGACACACATATACACAGACACACACAGACGCACACTCACGCACATCACTTTTTAAAGACGCAAAGTGCCCACCAGGCGAAACTCTGAAGTCGACGACGACCGGGTCAGCCGGGCCTCACAGTGGACAAACGCGCCCCCACCGCGTGCGGGCGTCGCCCGGCTCCCTGGAAGTGCCCCCCCTTCCCGTCCTCTCCAGGGTCTGAGGACAAAGAGGAGCCTGCAGCACCGACCCTGGCCTTCGGTGCAGAATCAGAACCAGCCCCAGAAAGGCCCCCAAATGCTCAGACACAGAGCAAACGTCCCTGCTTCAGCCCAGATGTGGGCGGCTGGGCCGTCCACAGAGACGGGAGCAAGCGTGTCCCCAGTGCCGGGCAGCAGGATGGCAGGAAGGGGCGAGGCGGCGTGGAGAGCATGGCCGCCCTGTCGCCGGCCCGTGCGCCCACAGGAGGAGCCGCTGCCCGCTGCCCGGCTGGCTGGCTCCCGCCAAGCACTAACGCGGCGGCGGTGGCGGGGGCCGGGCGAGGAGACAGAACGGGGCAGCTGCAAATGAAAATCACCCTGGGGAAGGTTACAACCAGATAAAGTTTTCGACAATAAGATTCTGGAGACTGCTGACGGGAGCAAAGCTCAATATTTTAGTCTCAGTACAAATTTGCCTCAATCTTCTACAACTCCCTCGCAGCCTGCCCACAGCTGCACGCTGTAAACAACTAACAAATCTATTTCCATCAGCCCTGCTGATGCCAGGAGAAACGCGCCCGAGCAGAAGACGTGCACAGATGCGGGGCTCACCTGAGCCGCCTGCCCTCCCGTTGGCCTCTCTAACTTAATACCGCGGCTGCGGAGCGATTGGTCTCCTGGCAGAGGGCTGGCGCGCTCGCCGCCTCCTCCTCCCGCTAATCTGACAACTCCGATCCAAGAAGCATCCAGGGCCCAATTAGTAAGACACATCTTATCAGGGAGCTTATTTTGCATAACAGAATACAAATGACGAATAAAAATTTAATGTTTAATAACTTAGTACAAAGAGGGCTGTTGATGTGGAATGCCTGGGATTTTTATGGGGGCTGTCAGAGTTGTGATAAAACTGTTATATAGGAACACTTGGCAAAAAACAGCGCGGAATTTCTCAGTAATGGCGTGTGCATGCGATCGCATTAATTCTTGATGGGGAGCTAACTGGAGGCCTGGGAACCAGCCAGGTCGCCGTCCAGGCGGGCCGGAAGCGCGGGTGCGTGTGCGCGTGCATGTGCGTGCGAGAGTGCGTGTGTGCACGTGTGCACCTGCTCAGAGCGCCTGAGGGGGTGGCTGGACCTGCGCCTTAATGTTTTGATCGGAGGGAGCGACCTGCACCTTAATGAGGACGTGACCGAGAAGGCGCTCAGCCCTCACAAGGGACGTGGGTGTGTCTTCCTGAGGCCACAGGACGGTCCCTTTCTACACCCGCCGCCTGGCGTGACGGGGCGAGGGCGGCAGGGCACTGGGCTCAGCTTGGGGCCAGCGTTCCCTGGGGATGGGCGGGCAGTGGCACAGGGGGAGGAGGCAGGCGGGTGAAAAGTCCAAGCTGCTCTCTCCGGCTCCATCTGTGCGGACCAGGCAAGACTGCCGCAGAGGCAAGGCCCCGCTCCCCTGAGGTGTCCCCGACTCCCCCAGTCTCCCCGGCGCTCAGCCAAGGCGGACCCCTCGCTGCGCTCATTCCCGGGGAGAGCCTGGCTTGCTGGGCGGTGACGAGAGGCAGCTCTGGGGAGTGGCTGTGACCACACAGTGCCGCCCACGGAGGTGCCCGCATGGAGGCTGGTGCCCAGCCATGCCCCTGCTCTGCCACACACTGTCAAGGCCCCTGGCCCTCCTGTCTCCCTCCGGAGCCACAGCCACAGCTCTGGAGACCTTACGAAGGTTCCCTCACCCCACCCCACACCACCCCCACCCCCAGCCGGGCAGGGAGCAGCTGCTCAGTGCCCATCACCACAAACAGCCGGTGAGCCTATCCCTCATCGGGCGCCGGGCGGGGACTCAGGGTCCCAGGGGTGCTCTGGCCTCAGCCGAGGATGCACCAGAGGCAGCGCCAGGAGGATGTCCTGCGCCAGGAGGGCCGTTCCTGCGTGACCACGCCTCTCGCTTCAACGCCCCGCCCCGGTGGTACTCCCCGGCGGTTCCGTCACGGTCTGCAGAGGGATCGGCCGTGGTCACCCTGAAGGGTCTGTTTAATCTCACGGCACCTCGGGGACTCGGCCTCCAGCCGAGGTCACGGGACAGGCACCCACACCTCACATCCTGGTGTCCTCTACAAAGACAGGCCCTCGAACCCAGGCCTGAGCCCGCAGAGCAAAGAAGCAGGTGCACTTGTGCCTTTGAGGTATTTGTGGGGGGCTGGGAACGAAAGCAGGATCTTGCGGGGTCCCCCTAGGAAAGGGGCAGCTCGGGAAGGTCTCCTGTCTCTGGGGGGAGGGGGTCTGTGCGAGGTGCTGCCACACGAGCTCTCCCAGCTGCAAACCGGAGGCCTCTCCTGGCTGCAGAGCAGCGCCAGGGAGCCGCTCAGCACAGCCCGGCGGAGTCGAGGGGACGTGAACCGCCGTGTGGCCGCGTCAGAGCGTCTCTTCCACCCACACCTCGGCTTGCTGAGCCCCCCACCTTCTCTGGCCTCGGCGCCCTCGCCCAGGGCCCGCATCTGGTGCCCCCCACCCCCGTGTCTGCACAGGTGCAGGCGTGCACGTCTGCCCTCTCCGCAGCGCAGGGCACAGAGCACAGGCTCCTCCCGCCTCTCCTCTTGGGACTGCTGTTCTCCCTAACGGAGCAAACCTTCCTGTTTGTGTTTGTTTTTTATTTAAAAAAAATATTTTTATTGATTTCAGAGAGAGGAAGAGAGAGGGAGCAAGAGATAGGAACATCAATGATGAGAGAGAATCATGAATCGAGCCCGCAACCCAGGCATCGTAGGTAGACGCTCCACCACTGAGCCTTGCTGGCTGGGCGGCTTCCCGTTTTAAGAAGAGAAATAGTGAGCCCCTGAGCTGTAACACACCGACGCCTCGGGGCGTTCTAACGGGAACCCCAGGAGGACGGACGGTCCCTTGTCTTCAGAAGGATTTGCATCCGTGCGGCTGCTGTGCCCAGCCACACACAGCGTCCTCCTGGCCGGACGCACACGCCCACGAAGCACAGGGCCCCGGAGGGGACCAGGTGGGGCGTTGCCGAGGCCCTGAGCCGGCCGCCCTAATGCTGTGGGTTCCTGTCAGATCCTGGGGTGGGGCATAGTTTTGGGCGAGGTGGATACGCATGGAGCCGACCCTCCGCTCCTCTTGCTCCCACGCCACATCTCACCTGCGCAGGCGCCGCGTGGATCACACCCGCCGGGCGCACACGGCGCTTCTGTGAGGCGCCTCGCCGAGCGGCTCCTCCCTGGGACTTCAGGGCTAATGAACGTGGCCCTCAGCAGCCCCTGGCCTTTTCATAGTTCATAATGAAAATGAATGTTCATTTTTCCTTTAAAACTGTCTCGGGCTAAATGATACTGACGCTTTCAATTTTTAACATCATAATCAATAAGGCTGCGTGTGCACACTTTGCAGAACCATCCGCTTGGAAGTCTGGAAAAAATCTGCATATGGCTGCAGCTTGCTGGCTGGAAGGCGCGCACTAAATCTTCCGCCTTAAAGTTTTACGGGCGTGTTATGAGTAAAAGTGCCTGGTCAGCCATCTGCCAGCGTCGCTCCCAGCGTCCATATTTCCAGCCCTGGCGAAACACGGGGCGCGCGGGCCAGAGGGGCCACCTCTGCAACACCACACCGTGCCCACGCCGCGGCCGGCCAGGGCGCATCGCAGGAGAGCTATCTGCCTTTCACGTTCAAGTCCAGGAGGCCTGGACCCGACCCGTCCGAGACGACAGGCGGGCAGTGACCTGTGTTAGGAATGGCGACCCCCAGGAGACCAGATGGCGGGAGAGTCGGAGAGAAGGAAAGAAGCGAAGGAGAGACCCCCCACCGACACCTGTGTCTCTGCATCAGTCCGTGCCGGTCGTGGCTGCCGGAGCCCCGACTCACCTGTCACCTGTGTGTGCACACCTGAGGCCTGCCCGAGGGCAGCACGGCGTAGCGGCCGGAGGCTGGCGGGCCTCCCGGGGAAGGTGGGCACCGAGGGGGCTGGGGGCGCCCTGCCTGCTTTCCAAGGGCACCCACAGGCGAGCGAGGGGCGGGCGCACGGCAGAGACCCCACCCCTGCAGCTCCAGAAGATCTGACTGGGACGGGCCCCCGACACTGGTTCCAGAATCCACAGGTCCACCAAAGGGGTGGGGTCAGGGGTGGGCACTTAGGCCCACGATAAGGCCGTGAGAGGGAACGCAGAGCCAGCCCGGACGCGGACAAGGAGATGGAAGTTTGTTTCCTCCCCCTTCCTGCACGTCTGTGTTGGCGGCCGATTGCCAAACCCGCGTGTCGGGGGCCTCGTGTCTGTTCACGCGCCTGCCCTTCGCACAGCCCTGCCTCAGAGCCGGGCCGGGATGCCTGCGAATGGACGCTAGCGGTTCTGACGCCTTGCCTGACCCCGGGGGTCAGAGTGCCCGATGCTGCGCTGGAGGCGGCCTAAGGCCAGAGGTGTCGGGTGTCCAAGTCGCCCTGGCTGGGCCCGAGAACAGCCCACGGAGACCCCGCGGCCCCAGGGGGCCGACACCATGTTCCTTCCAGGGTAGAGGGCCGGCCGCGGCCTCCTGGCGGCAGGGGATTCGACGCAGGAGCGGGTTCCCCTTTAGCAGCCTCTCACTGGGGACGTCGCCGCTTGGTGAGAAGGGCGGGGCTGCTGACCTCAGCACGGGGTCCGCTGCTCACCCCATGGGGAGGGACACCCCCAAAGTCCCGTCACCTGCCTGCTCACCCCGGTCAACGGGAGTAGCCAGACTACCTGCACTGTCAGTTCTGGGGTCTAAGTGCGCCCCCTCCTGTGACCCGGATGTCCCCCATTCGCTGAGGCAGCAACATAGGCTCCTCAAGGGCAGGGGCTCAGGGGCTGAACGTCGACCTAGAAACCAGGAGGTCAGGGTTCGATTCCCGGTCAGGGCACATGCCCGGGTTGTGGGCTGAATCCCCAGTGTGGGGCGTGCAGGAAGCAACCAATCCATGATTCTCTCTCATTGTTGATGTTTCTCCCTCTCTCCTTGTCCCTTCCTCTCTGAAATCAATTTTAAAAATATATTTTTTTAAAAGAGAGAGAAGCAAAAAAAAATCCCGATGAACCAACCAATTCCTTTCTCAGCCCCCGCCCCCCGCTCTCGGGGGGCAGATTGGAGACTTGGAGACGGGGGTGGGGGGATTGCTTCTCCGTGGGAGTGACTGCCCCTCCCCCGATGCTCACTGCCATTGTGAGAGGCTCTGAGGTGCAAGGCCCAGCCCTGGGGTCTCAGACGCCATCAGCAGGGGAGGAGGTGCCCGTGGATGGAGACCCCCCCCCAGCCGATGGTGGGATGGCATTTTCTCTGACATCGTTGGAGTCGGAACATCCGTTTGCACAGCCACTCATACAGGCGTTGAAAAAAGACAGAGGAAAATGTGAAGATGATGAGATGGTTCCCGCGGTATTTAATAATCACGTGGAAACGCGGACATGGATTGCGCTGCATGTACGAAGCTCGGTTCCTTTGGAAATTCCACCCCAGCACTTAATTCACCAGAATAACTCACTCTACTCAGCACCGCGATGCGGTGGGATAAGTCACCTCGCGAGGGGGCACGTCCGATCGACAGGACGGGTTCCCCTGAGGCCGAGAGCGGCCTGGGTTCTCCTCCCAGAGCCACGGTGACTGTGCTGTTCCCTTCAGTTTCCTTGTTTGTTTTGTTAAATGACTAGGAATTAGGGGACCAGAGAGGCCGACATGCCGGTGGGTTCCCGGCTCCGTGGACGGGGGAAAGGGGCATACAATCGTTTGCATTAGACCTTATTCTGTGGAAAAGCGTGTTCACAGCCGCGCGGAGACCGGCGGGGGCGGGGAGCCCTGCGCTCATGGTGGGTGTTTCCTCGCCAGCATCCTCCCAGCACATGGCGAGATGGGAAGCGTCGTTTGAAGCGGAGTGTAAATCGCTAAAAAGGAGCCAGCGTCCAAGTGCATTGCGGCCCCTGCACCCGCGGAGGGGCTCATCTGCACACGGGGCCGTGCCCTGAGGACATTCTGTTGTCACAGGGGTGCCCCACGCTCCCTGTCCCTGTGGGGAGATCCCCACCTGCAGCTCGGGGGAGGTTTCTCTGTCACGCTCCAGCGGCGAGGGTGGCCGTGGCCTATGGACGTGGCGGAGGTGCGTGGGCCAAATGGTGCTGCCTGGATGCCACGTGACCACGAGGCCTGTCTGCGTTGGCAGGACTCACTGCCCTCGTCCACTCCCATGTCCACCGTGGTGCGGCCTGGGCCCTGCGTGAGGGTGCAGGGAGCAGACCCGGTCTGACCTGGGGCCCGAGGCAGCCGACATCCAGCCCACGGCCCAGGTGAGATGTGGGCGCTGTCTGCCCCGAAGCACAGCTGTGAGGGGTGACTAGGACGAGGCGGGAGCAGGGACGGGGGACGTGAGGAACCCCTGCCTCACCGTGTGTGTGTGTGTGTGTGTGTGTGTGTGTGTGTGTGTGCGCGCGCGCGCGCGTGTGGGGGACCTTGGGCGAGTCCCGGCCCCTTTCTGGGCCCCGTCTTCTCGTTGGCCAGGTGGGGACCTGGTCGCAATGGCCCGCTCACCGGGACATGGTCCCGTCCTGATGATGCTGGCGGGCGCCAGGCCAGGGGCTCCTTTGCAGGCAGCTCCAGGGGACACGGGGCCCCACCCGCATGCCTCACGCACCTGCCTGGCACCGGGCCCCGGGAAGACCGCAGGGTCTGGGCCCGTGGGACAGTCAGGAACGTTCCCACGGGAGCCAGGCCTGAAGGAACAGCCTCGGCGGGTGCGGGGAGGGAGGGGTTGCCGAGGCGGAAGGACGACTAGGGGAGTCGGCACCGAGGGGAGAGGACCTCGAGGACAAGGGGCGCCTTCCACGCCAAGGCCAGTCAGAGAGGCCACTTCCTGGGACTGGTTAGCGGGGTTTGCCGCTTCACACATCGGTCGTGGCTTTCCTGGCACAGAACAGCTGCTCAGGCCAAGAGCTGTAGGAACCTATTAAAATCCCAGCCTGAAGGGGGAGGGGGAGGGAGGCTGGAAGGAGAGGAGGACGGCAACTGCCCAGACAGCCAGCGGCCTGGCGGGAGGGGTGGTCGCTAGGGGTGGGGGTGGGAGGCCCCCCACGCGCCCTGAGCCTGGTGCCCACAGGAGGGCTCTCCCGCGTGAGCCGCTGGTCTGAGCGGCTCTGGGACGCTCTCCCTCGTGCACGGCGCCTGTCGCCCTCCCTGCTGTCTGTCCAGGAACTGAAACCTGACTGGCTTACTGACTGGCACCGACCATCACGGCCCAGGAGCGCGTGTGCGTCTCCCAGGCTGATGGGCTCGGGAAGCAGGGGCCGCGCCCGGCCAGCTGTCACTCAGCCGCGCTGGGAACGGGAGACGGCTCCCAGGCCCTCGCCAGCCGTCTTCGGTTTGTTTTGTTCTGATATTTATGGCCACCCAGCAAGTGGACAAAACACAGACGCTGGGGGAGCCGTGTTGGCTGGCCTTGAGGCCGGGGTACCAGGGCAGGTGCCCGGCATGGGGGACGGGGAATGAAGATGGGCCCCCCACAGGGCACCCACCACGGAGCGTGTCCCTGAAGGGCCAGTGGCTGATGGGAGCCCGAGGGCGTTGGGTGTGGACGGGGAACCTGGGGCGACACAGAGCCAGGTCACGTATGCTCCGCAGCCCCTGGGGGGGTGGGGCTCAGCTTTGAGCATGACACCTGCACCCCTGACCTCCACAGCGTGCGGGCGACTCGGCTCCCGTGCCCTCCCAGCACCTCACTGTCCCCTCATTGCCTTTGCTTCACCCCCACCGTCCGGGGACGCGGCCACCGGGCCCTGTTGGGGAAGGTGTACGGAGCCCCCAGGAGCAGCCACCCCGTCTTGGAGCTGCCAAGCCTGCTCTGGCCCGTGGTCCCGCCCAGGACCAGCTTGGCCCCGGCTCACCTGTCCGCCTGGCGGGCAGCGTGCAGAGCAGAACAGACCGACCCAGCTTCCTGGGGCCACGGCCAGTGGGAGACAGGGACGTTCAGCAATAAGGGCACAAAGAACCCCCATGTGCCCCTGGGTGGGGTCCCTGAGGGGTGAGGGGCAGAGACGTACCCCACAGGGAGCACAGGCCCCCGCGAGGGTCGGGGTTCACTAGGAGCGTCCAGCCAGGCCCCGGGCAGAGCCAGGATCCTCACCCTCGGGTCCTGCCAGTGCAGGGTCACTGGGCGGCCGCCTCTGGGTCCTGCTCCCTGGCACCTCCCTCCCTCGCCCGGTGACACCCGCTCGGCACTGGCCCCTCGTTCTTACTGTAAAGACGTGGGAGCCCACGCTCTCCAAGGGCTGCACCCCACCCACCCATGCCATCAGGCTCATCCCTAAATCACGGGAAGGAAACGTGTCTGCACTGGACAGGCGTGCCCACCCAGGTCCCCCGGGCAGTGGCCTGTGTTAGCCTCGCAGCACAAACACAACGTCACAGTTTATACACACACACTGTTACACAAAACTGTAACATTACACAACAGTTTATATACACAGATACATTTTACACAAAACTGTGACATCACACACACACACCCAGTGCCGTCTTGTCCAGCCGAGAGAGGGGGGTGTAGGGAGGGCAGGGGACCCCTAGAGAGGAGTTTCCCAGTTTGTCCTTTGCGCTGTCTGCATGGGGCGCCCTCCTTATGCTCAGGGACAGGCAGTCTTGGGGGGCAGGATACGTGGGGGATGCCTGGAGGACAAGAGGTAGGCCAGACAAGAGCCTCTCTCAAGGTCAAGGTCAAGGTCGCCAGGGCCCGGCCCGAGGGTGTGGTCAGAGCCAGGAGAAGTCCATACAGAGCCAGGACTGACGGGAGCCGGGTCCCGGGCCCCCAGACCGTTCCCCGCTCTCTCCCCACCCCGAGGCTCAGGCCGGCCTCATTCTGTTTGTCTCCCTGGCCCCTAAGTCAGAACAGTAACCTGGATTCCAGGGAACCCAGAACCGGGCTCAGATACAAGAGCGCAGATCGAGGCACTTCTGCAGCCACCAAATCTCCTGTCCGGCCGGCTGGCCACCCTCAAACGCTGGGACACTCAAGGTGCCCCGCCCCCCGACTCTGAGCACGCTGCCGGCCCCCTGCACGTCCATCGTGTGCTCACTCCAGCTCGGCACGGGGGCCGGCTGCGCGGAAGCTGTGGCTCACGGAGGAGGGGGACCGCGGCACGCCGCGCTGCTAGCTCCTGGTCTAGGACTGAGCACCCCAAGGAGCAGGGCCCCTCCAGAGCCCTTGGGGGTGAGGTTGCTGTACCCGCCCCCCAGGGGCCTCCCCGCCAGCAGGATGTTGGGGTTCCCACAGACACAGTGCCTCTGACTCAGGGAATGCACGTGCCCTGTTTCTCAGAAGAAAGACCTCGTGTCCGGCTGGCGGGGTTCCGTGGTTGAGCATTGACCTATGAGCCAGGAGGTCACGGTTCGATTCCCGGTCAGGTCACAGGCCCGGGTTGCGGGCTCCATCCCCAGTGTGGGGCGTGCAGGAGGCAGCCGGTCCATGATTCTCTCTCATCGTTGATGTTTCTCTCTCTCTCCCTCTCCCTTCCTCCCTGAAATCAATGAAAATATTAACAAGAAAACAAGAAGGTAGACTCACCCCACCCAGAGCAGCCGTGTGTTCACAGCCTCTGTCACCACTCGGAACACTGCGCCCCGCACCACACTGCGTCTTTAAACGGGTTTTTTAAAAAGCGATAAAGAGTCCGTTGCTGTAGCCTGGCTTTCATTTCAGCATCTGATCAAACCTGGAGAAGCTCTGCCCTCTCCCAGCTCAGCTCCCATCCGCCACCGCCCCCCACAGACGCTGTTAGGGCTTCCTGCGTGGGTAGGAGGCATCACGTATACGTGATCCCGTGTCATCACCATTTAGCACACGCCCCACCCGCAGATTTCAAAGCACAGAGGCCGCTGGCAGGGGGGTCCCGCGTCCCTGTGTCCCCGCTAACGTGTTCCCCGCTAACATGTTCCCCGCCCCCAGTCCTCGCCCAGCCGGCTGCGGTGGCTGCTTTAATCGCACATTGTTCTCTGAGCACTAACCCTTTACAAATCATGTGACATAAAAAGAAAAATAAGTAACATTGTAAAGACAGTAATGAGAACTGTTGAGCTAAAGTGGCTCTTAAAGAAATCCTAATAAATCCCAGAGTTTCTGGTCTCCTGGCAAGCTTTCTATTTAGGAGAAAATCAATGATCAATGGCTCGCCGCGCCGGCATCAGGCGCGCACGCCTCCGAGCCGGCAGCGCTCATCGAGGAAAGATGACATTTCGGGGGAAAAAGCTGACATTGAGTCCATCACTGTCATCGCGTCTGCCATAAAGCAGCTTCAAATATTAAAACATTCTTCATCCCGCTCCGTTATTGGCACCAGAAATTGTTTTCTCTCTGTCTGGTGCGCACTTGAACTGCCGCGCGCTCCCCCGGGACGCCGATTGCTACCCGGGCCTCATAACGTATTGGCAGCTGACGTGGTGCAGCTCGTGTACGCTTGCCACTCAGGCGCCCTCCCCCCGCGGGCACGCGGCGGCTGTCAGGCGGGGGGTGGATGCCGCCTGCCCCGGCGCTTCCTCTGGCCACGGCCCCACCCGTCCCTCTCTGGTGACAGGGCCACCCCCATGCAGACCTGGCCTCCCCGGGGCAGCCCGGTCTCAGGGGACGGCAGGGCCTCGGAGACGCGGGCTTTGCTGCAGAGGGAGGCGGGCTGCGGCCCCTCCGTCCTCCGCGGGCTCCGTGCTAGGCTTCAGGGAAGTCGGGGCGGACAGCTCCTGGCTGCCCTCACGCCCTCCTGCCCTCAGACAGTGGGCAGAGCCTCTCTGACCCCTGTAGTGGGAGGCGTGGGGGAAGGGGGCGTGGCTGGCAGGACTCCTGCATGTCCAGACCAGGGCCCGGCTCTCGTGGCCTTTGGTGGCACCTGCCTGACAGTCAGGGGCAGGGGGAGCCTGGTCCCACCTGGCTCCCCAGGAGAGGTAATTCAGGCCCACAGTGCTCAGTGCACTACTTTTTTTTTTTTAAGTTTTAATTCCAATTAAAATAAGAAAGAAAAAAAGAACTTTTCGGCCTAAGATTCTATTTGTCCCTCATCAATGCAGTTGTGAAATGGAATTTTGAATACTTTTAAGGAGCAAGAGGCTCACAAAGACCAGAGTGCCCAGGGCCCTGGGACTGGGCCCCGCTTGGGTGGCTGCGGAGGCGCGGGCAGCTGGGCACCCTCCCCGCCCGGATCCAGGCCGCTCTGGCTCTGAACAGGCCCTGGGGGAGGGCAGTCCCGGGCTCAGCTCCTCCCACACGCGGCTCAGCTGATGGAGGAGGCTGGGGCCTGTTCCACTCCCTCCCGGGCGCGGGGGTGACCCCGGCCTCCTGGGGGCCTGGGGACCAGTGAGAAGCTGTAACGAGTGCACAGAGGACCAGAACTCGGGGATTTGGTGCTTCTGGGAGGGGCCGGCGGTGAGTGCAGGGATTGCCGGGCCAGGAGGATGCTGGGAGAGACATGTGACCTCTGACCTGGTGAGGCCGGAGCACCTTGCAAACCTGGGTGTCCAGACTCCCAAGCCCCCCTTCCCGGCAGAGGGCCCCTGTGCCTTCCCCACTGCCTTTGTGCCAGCCTCTCCCTCGTCAGGGGACAGCACCCAGTGCCTGGCACCCCAGGCAGGTCAGCCAGCAGCTCCCAGTGACTCGGACCCTGCTAACCCCACTGAGGCACGTTTTCTCAGTCCCCAGTCCCTGGTATACAGCGGGTGCCTAATACTCAGTCAGGGCTTCAAGGGCACTGAGAGGCCAGCAGTGTGGACCTCCACACGGCCCCCCTCCCTCCGCCTCACCTGGCAGCCCTCCCTCTCCCGCTCTCACTCCCCACTGCCCCAGCCCACGGGACGTCCCACATTGCGCTGCGCCTTCCCCTGTAGCCAGACCTCCAGCATCGCTGACACGGGCCCTCCTGGGATCCCCCCACCCCCCGACTACAGGAGGAGCCCTCCAGGTGCGGGGCTGCGCCCTCCCCCAGGTCTGCCCACCTGCCTCTGTGGGGCCAGGAGCCGGGGAGCCCCGAGGTCTGCAGGGCCAGGCAGAGCAGGGCTCTGGGGGTGGGAGGAGGTGAGATAAGATAGCCCAGCGCACAGGGGCAGCACCCTGGCAGCCAGGCCGTCTGTGCTGGGCTGGAAGGAGGGGCACGGCCAGGGCTGGGGCGGCTGGCGTGGCCCCGCTGCCCAGCCGTCCTGCCTCCGTGCCCGAGCTAACCTCCCAGCAGCCTGGATAACAGCGTGCCGGCCTGGCCGTTTGGAGCGAAGGGTGGATCACGGGCATGGAGAAGAAGGGAAGGAAGGGAATGGGGAGATGGGACCACCCAGGGAGACCGTGCGGGGAGCCCGCAGCCATCTGCTGCCACTCTGAGCTGACAGACAAGGCCCGGCCCGTCAGATGAGTCAATCAATCAAAAAATTCTTATGAAACTTAATCATAGAGGGTCGTGTTAGGGAGTGGGGAACAGATTAAATTACCACGGTATTAGATACGGGAAATGATTTCTGTCAAAACCATCTTTCCTGCAATTATAATATGTTAATTATGTATTTCATTAAGTAAGTGGATTAGAGCCTGCACAGACGAGTCACGTGGCAGCTGAGTCACGGCGGAGGCTCAGAGCGGAGGGGGATCCTGTGAACCAGCCGCTGATTTGGAAACTTCCTCCTGCTCAGCGGGATTCCTTCCCTCCCCTGCACGGCCCGGCTGGAGGGGGCAGAGGCCGCTCACAGCCCAGGCTGGAGGGGCAGAGGCCGCTCCGTGCCGGGTGCTGGGGCCGGCAGGGAGGCTGTGCCTTGCTTCTCGGGAACACAGCGGGTGCCTCATCCCGCGCAGCAGACAAGGCAGTGCCGAGGGACGCCCGGGCTGGAACCTCTGTGCCCCCGACGGCTGGCAAAGTCCACACGAGGCTCATGGCCAATGGGCCAGCGGCGCAGAGAGGACAAGCGTGGCAAAACCGCCTGGGCGCTCACGTGCCTATGTTCCTGCTCCCTGTGGCGTGCGCCTGCCCTCCCCGTGGGGCGGAGCTGTGAGGACGTGGACTGACCCTCAGGGCCACGCAGAGGCTGCCCCCACAGACAGGACGGCCCGCGGCCACGGCAGACACAGCCGGTGTCACACGCCTGGTCCACGCCACGTGGCTGACCCTCGGGGCCTGGGCTGACTTCGCCACCGGCTCCAGGCACCGCTATCTGAGGGCTGATGCAGGGAAGCAGGCTGAAGGCAAACCCGCAGCACGGAGCCGCCTCGGAGCCCTGCTGTGTCTCCCTCCATGGGGGACCCTCATCCGCCCAGGCTGGTTGGAGGGCTGTCCACCACCACCACCGGGCAGCCCCCTCCCTCTGCAGCCCCCCATTCTCTCTGGTTCTGAAGCCCCCGGGATCTGAAGGGCAGTGACCGAGAGAAAAGAGGAGTGAATTATCATCTTCCACAGAGGAGCCCGCAGAGCCCGTGGACGCCGGGCCCGGGACGTGGCTATCAGCGTAGCCATGGGGGGCCTGGCAAAGGGAGGAAGGCGCGGCGGCGGCCCGGAGTGCGGGCGCGAGTGACGGGGAAGGTTGGCTGATTTGATGAAAACCCCGTCAGCCTCTCTGGGGAGAGATTGCTTCCCTCATTATCCCCCTGATGGGCCTTATTTCATCTGAAGAATGCCACGCGCCCCTCCAGCCTGGCACGCCCGCCGTATCCAGAAGAATCCATCCCCTCAGCCAACCCGGAGGGAGCAGGGCCTTCCTCGTCCCCAGGCTCAGCGAGAGGCCCATCTGCCTCGCTGACCCGAGCCCACCTCCCACCCGGCGTCAGGGGAGGGCGTGGCCACGCGCACAGGGACGCTGGGGGCCGAGGCCCTGGCCGAGGTCGGTTTATAAATGTTCTCGGGACTCCCAGTGCCATGGGCTGACCCGATGCTGTCAAGGCGGGCCCGGACCCCTCCGCACAGAAGCCAAGTCCCAGCGTGACTGGGAACTCGCAGGAGAGCCAAGTTCCGGGAGAGCATCCCGATGTGGGGCCCAGTTCAGCCCTGACACCACCGGGGCCCCCGGAGACGCAGGCGGCAGCGTGTTACCAACGCCGGGAGCTCGCACTAACTGCCAATCAAACGCATTCTTCGCTATTCTTCCGCAAAGAGGTCAGACCCAATGATGTAACTTAACAACGGACGGCCATTGAAAGTGCTGACAATAGTTTGATTATCCGCACACGTAGGGAAGTTAACTTCCTAACTTACTTCTCTGTCAGAACAAGTTCATTTAAAGTATTTTGAACTGCGCGTACAACTACCACCTCGACGGCTTCCTTCGTGGCTTCGCAGAGACGTCAATTCCGCCTGGAAACATCCCCCCAGGCAGCTCTGCAGACTGAGAGTCCCGCCGTGTCACCAACATGACAGGAAGGAGAGGGGACAGTCTCCCCCGGGCCCTGCGTGGAGCTCCCTGAGGACCCGGGAACGGGGCGGCAGGTCCATGTCGCTTTGTCTCTTCATTCCAATAGGCGTGCGTGCATGTGTGTGCATGGGCATGGGAGTGGGTGTGTGCATGTGTGTGGTGTGTGCGCACGTATGCATGCAAGTGCACGTGTGCGTGTGTGGTGGGGTTGTGCATGTGTGCGTGCAAGCACATGTGTGTGCGTGTCTGGTGGGCGTTGCCAGTCCATCCCAGACACCTTTCTCCAAGGCAACAGGCAGAGCTAGAGAGGGTGTGTGGTGTGTGACGAGCAGGAGGAGGGCTGCGGGGAGGGCGCACGGTCTCTGGGATAATGGCAGAGGCGGTGACATCTGCTTGGAGCCCACGAAGACCACGCAGGCCGGGACGGAGGCAGGGCTGGCGGGACCCTGACCACCGGGTGGGACCAGCCAGGAGTCCCACGGGTCGTGGTTACAACGTTGAAGGGAAATCCGGCGCCTCCCGCCGGGCGCAGATGGTGAGTGGGGATGACCCCTCACAGGGCAACGCTGGTGGTGCTGATCAGCGACACCTCCCCCTCTGACCCTAGGTCTCAGGGCGGCGGGTGGCCAGGTGACTTCCTACAGCAGCGGTCGCCAAACGGTGGTCCGTGAGGTCCGAAAGGTTGGCGATCGCTGTCCTACAGTACATTTGACCCAAACCACACGACACTAGTGGCATGCGTTCCTGGCGTGGCGTGTTAATTCTCCCTCTCGCCCTAACTAACCATCCACGTGGCCTCCACGTGGCCAGCATGGCTTCTGAGAGACCTTTCTGGAGCCTCGGTGCTGGCGGCCTCCCCTGGCCCCACGTGGGCATGTCCGCAGCTGCGTTCCGGAATCATGCTGTCCTGTCCTTCAGCCACAGTTTGGCACACGCTCCCTTCAAAGAGCCAGGGCCTGCAGGCTGCCATCTCTGTCCCAACTCGACGCTGCCGTGGGGCCTGAGCGAGAGCCGGTGCAAAAATGAACGGACGTCTGTGTTTCGGGAGCTGGCCTGCGGGAGCCACTCAGGCCACGGGCACTGGGCCTGACCCTGTGGCACACCCACCTGGGTGTTATTCCCAGGACCTGTGGGTCGTTTTCCCGTGTGTCTAGTCTGTGGACGGCTTCGTATTGTGGAGCCGGGAAGGAGGGACGTTGGTGACCGTGCTGACGGCAGTGACGGGACTCCCAGTGCCAGGGGCTGACCCGATGCTGTCCCCACCGCTGAGCCCTGGAGACGGCACACGGGAGGCACACGGGCCTGGCACACGGGAGGCACCCAGTCACGGTCACAGGGAATGAGCAGCGTGTGAGAGGCCCAGTCACTGCCGGACACAGTGCGAACCCCAAGTACAATAATCAGACGACATTCTTCATGGGCACTTTAGGCGCAGCTATTACCTGACTGTCTGACGAAATGAGAATTAACATGCGAGTCTCGAAAACAGAGGGACTGGAGCCCCAGCAACTGGCTCACAGGCTTGGCGGGGGGGGGGGGGGGGGGGGGGGCGGGTCACGAGTCCCTCTGCTCCCCCGTGTGGCCGCAGGGAGTTTCCCCACACACAGAACACCAGACAGCGAAGGCACTGCCCACCTTCAGTTTATGAAGTAGACGCTGGACCGGAAGCGCAACACGGAGACCCCCCCCCCCTGCCTTGCCAGGTGGGGGGCAGGCAGAGCAGCAATGCTGGGCACAAAGGGCTGGGCCTGCGGGAGAGCCACCTGCGGGCCCATCCGGGACACGGAGCAGAAGCAGCTGTCACCTGCCCGCCCGCCCGGGGCCTCAGGCCGCCTGGGCCTGGAACCGAGGGCAGCCCTGCCCTCCCTGCCTTTCAGGTCTGCCCATCCATCAGGATTCAGCCACCGCGGAGCCCATCAGGCCTGCGGACAGGGCACGGCGCTCGCCACACGGTTATTTATCCTGGCCTGACCTTCAGGTGACCTTTCACAGATCCACGCAAGTTGCCTTCGGGAGCAGCTCAGCTGGGAGATATTTTAGCCCCTCCTCCTTCTAACAAACACGATACTTTCCTGCTACGTGGCCCTCTTTCGGAAAATTTTCTTTTGCAGCAAGGTCTCTGGGTGGTCCGCGGCCATGACGGGAGTGCACATGGGCAGGGAGAAACAGCAGATTTTATGGGGAAAAGTCATAAAAACAGAACGACAACAGCCCAAATCTGTGACCTCCTGGGGCTGTGTCAGGGGGGACCCTAGCGTCGCCCCGCAGGCCAGCTTCCTGGGGCCTCAGCAGGGGCCGCTCCGCACCCCAAGCTCTGCTGTGACTGAGGACCCAACACTGAGCAACGTGCCGGGTGTGCATGTGTGTGTGTGTGTGTGCGCGCGTGTGCGTGTGTACATGCACGGAGGTGTGTGTACGGGTATGTGCTGATATGTGCGCGCGCGTGTGTGTGTATGTACACTGGTGTGTGCTGGTGTGTGTGGGTGCGGGTTTAGGAGCACTGGTGTGTGTGTGTGTATAGGAGTGTGTATGTGTGGGTGGGTGCTGATGTGTGTACAGGAGTATACATGTGGATATGCATGTGTGTGCATGTGTGCATGTGTGTGCACATGCAGGTGTGCGCTGGGGTGTGTGCATATGTATGTGCAGGTGCATGTGTGCACGTGTGTGTGTCCCCGTGTCCATCGCAGGACAATCCGGCTGCACCGACGGGGCTCTGCAGGGTGCAGCTCCCTGTGTAAATCTAAAGTGACCTAAGGGACATAATTACATAAATCTCATCACCAGACAATATACTTTTTATTTGTTTGAATTTTATTTGTATTGGTAAAACTGACCCGAATCTGACACAAGTTTATTAGAAAAGGACTCTGTGAGAGCAGTGGGCTGGTCTTCTTACTTAAGATGGATGTGCCAACTTCTAGTGTGATTAGAGGAGCGGATAACTCACTAACATCTGTGCAAACCACAATAAAAAGGGATTTAGTGTTACCCCGAGGAAGGCAGGAGCGGCTGTCTGTCCATTAAACGCTTTATTACAGCGCCAGCAGCCTTCGCCTAATTCAGTTACTCCTGCTCCGCGCGGCACCCGCTGCCTGTCACCCGCGGATGGTGCGAGGGCCGCGGGCTGGGCAGGAGGTGACAGTCACAGCCCAGGGAAGGGGGGCCTGACCCGCGGGAGGGAGTGACTGTGGGAAGTGAGTGTGAGCATGTCACTCATTACTTAGCATGTGCACGGTCCATTTCTGAAAGTAGGAGATGATTTCTTAAGGAGGCAGTCTTCCCAGCCCAGCGGCCTGTGGTGGCTCCTTGTGTGCAGAGAGCCCGGGGGACGGGCCTGCGTGCCGAGGGGCCCGGCCCGCACTTGCGTCCACCCACACCCAGTGCTCCGAGCCAGATCCCCCGGGGACCCGCCTGCCCTTCCCCCAGCTCCCTGCCCCCGGCCAGAGGTGACCAGGCCACAGGCATGAGCCTCTGCGGACGGTGCCAGCAGGCGCTTGCAGGGAGCCTTTGGGGTCGGTGCCTGAGGTGCTGCAGCCGGTTCAGTGTCCGGATGCCAGGCCCCCTCCCATCACCCTCCCAGCCAGAAGGTACGTGCCGTCAATGCCAAGGCAGAGTGCATCGGGGGTTCTCCCCGCGGGACCCGCCCGTCTGGCCCTGAGCAGGCGGAACTTCACAGTGCACGGTGCGCCCGACACGGACACGTGAAACATAACGGCCCGCAGAGGTGAGCGGGGACTTGAGGAAGCACAGCACACATCAGGGCCAGAGACGAGTCTATTCCTATTTTCAGACAGGAGATCTGGGTCCGGAGAGGCAGGCTGTCCCTGAGGAGAGCGGAAAGGCCAGCAGAGGGGCCGGGACAGCACCAACCCGACGCCCGGCCAGCAGAGGCTACGCGGGGACAGCACCCACCCGACGCCCGGCCAGCAGAGGCTACGCGGGGACAGCACCCACCCGACGCCTGGCCAGCAGAGGCTACGCGGGGATAGCACCCACCAGATGCCCGGCCAGCAGAGGGGCTGGGACAGCACCTACCCGACGCCCGGCCAGCAGAGGCTACGCTGGGAGGGCCGTGCAATAGGGACTCCAGGACAAGCTGGGCTAAAAGCGCATTTATCCCGAACGAGCAAAGCAAACCACACCCCTGAGCTCGTCCTGCTGGCGTGATCCAGCACCTGCTGGCACCTGCACCTGATGGAAACACTCCATTCTCCGACTCACTGATCTGCTCAGTGAGCCTGTGTTCCTCCTCAAAACCACCTCCCGCCCTAGCCCACCCGGGCAGGTTCCCACCCTTCAAACCCAAGAGCTTGGAGGACCTACTGTGAGCTCAAGCCTCTCACTTTAAAGGTGGGTGACAGAGGTGGGGGGGTGACAGAGGCGGGGGGTGATAGAGGTGCAGGGGGGTGACAGAGGCAGGGGGTGTCAGAGGTGCAGGGGGGGTGACAGGGTGGGGGAGGAGTGACGGAGGTGCGGGGTTGGGGTGACAGGGTGGGGGAGAGGTGATGGAGGTGCGGGGTGGGGATGACAGGGTGGGGGAGGGGTGACGGAGGTGTGGGGTTGGGGTGACAGGGTGGGGGAGGGGTGATGGAGGTGCGGGGTTGGGGTGACAGGGCGAGGGGGGGGCTGCAGTGCCAGGAGCCCAGGCGCGAGGTGGAGGTGGGCGGGGCTCGGCAGGCTGGGCCTGGCCGGTGGGCCCTGCTGTGCTCAGCTGGTCTCTGCAGGAACAGAGGTGAGGGGGGCGGAGGACGGAGGGGAAGGAGGAGAGCGTGGCGCCCAGGGCGGTGTGTGGTTGGCTCGGTGGCTGTCTGTTGAGGAAACGCGCATTGTCACTGAGGGAGGAGGCCGAAAGGTACGTGGGAATGTGGGCCTTTCCTAGGATCGGGGCTGACACAGCCACTTCCCTCGCGGCCGTCCGGGGCGATGGCCTGTGTGCCCCGAGGTGGGGTCACGGTGTGCACCCCTCCCCGTCCCTCCCGACCAGCCACCACAAGGAGTCTCCTCTGCTGTCAGGTGACAGCCTTCGGGGGCCACGTGTCAGTCATGTGGAACCAGGTGTGCTGGAGTCCACGGGAGCGCCTGGAGAGCCCCAGGTCCACGTGCCCCCGAGGAACCACGAACAGGTGTGTGAAGGTTCGGATGGAGACGACGCTACCCCCCCCACACACTCCCCCCCACGGCACTAATTGGCATCCCTGACTGGCGCCTCCTCCGACAGCTGCCGTGATTTCTATCCTGGCCATCGTGGCCATGGTTCCGTGGATGCGATCTCCGGAGGCTGATGGTCCTACCAGGAGGAGTGCGGCACCCAACCGCGGCCCCGCGCCCACTTCCGCCTTGCCAGGTGCTCCCCCCGGGGAAATATCCGGTTTTTGGCAGGCATGCCGTGCTGCATTCTTTATCATTTTCATTAGATTCGAGCTGCAGCTGAGCCAACAAGCCTCCGCTCAGGCATATGTGCTGGAGACGCCCGGCTGGGGCCAGACCCACCCTCTGGGGCTGCGGCACCAGCTCCCAGGCCGGGCTGGGAAAGAGCAGGGGCCTGACCACCACCGGAGCCGGACGCAGCTCCCGACGCGGCTCATTTCGGGGCGCCTCAGAGGCGCAGAGACACCCTATCAGCCAGTGCGGCGGCTGGGCTGCCCAGGCAGGAAGCGTGTGGAGGTGCTGGAATTTGAGGGCTCCACAGAAGACACCCCGCCTCTCGCACCCTCTGTGCTGCCCAGGGCTCCCAGCCTCGGGGGGCTGTGGGCAGGGCCCTCGCCAGCCAACCTGATCCTCTGCAGGAGGCTGTCCATGAGGGACAGGTGACTGGACAGCCAGGTGGTGGCCATTCCAGCAGGCAAAGCAGTCCCACCGCCCGGGGAACTGTCACCCTCGTCCGCACCCGCCCTGCAACGGGGTCCCCGACCCAAGCACGCAGAACGGACCCATCACAAGGTAAACCCCATTACAAAGCTCAGAAGGGGGTGCCCCGAGCAGGGAGGAGCGTGACTCCAACCAGAGGTCTTGCGAGGACCTTGTGCAGCCGCTGGAGAGACGGGTCGTGCCGACTCTTCAACACCAAGCCAGTGGGATGAAACCGGCGCAGCCACTGAGGCAAAGGGCCGGCAGTTCTCCAAACAGTCCACGGCATTACCACCCGCCCGGCAGCGCTGAAGCTGGGTGTCAACACCAGAGAGCTAAACACAGGCTCCCAAAGAGATGTGTGCACCCCATGCCCACGGCAACCAAGGGGGGGGGGCAGCTCGTGGCCATCGGCAGATGACGGACCAACAGTGGGGTCCACACGCATAAAAGAATGTTATGCAGCTGAGAAAAGGGGGGTCTGGCACAGGCGGCGGCAGGGATGCGCCTTGAGAACGTGCTGCTCAGCAACACGAGCCAGTCCCTGACGGACAGATCCCGTGTGGCCCCACATCGCTGCAGTCCCTGCACAGTCAGATCCACACGAGACAGAGTAGGATGGTGGGTGCGGGTGGGGATGGGAGGTCATGCTTAAGGGGACAGAGTTTCCATCTGGGATCGAAAGGTCCTGGAGAGGCGGCGTGGTGGCCTCACAGCAGCATGAGTGTAGCTCATGCCGCTGAGCTGCACACTTAGGATCGTTAGGACGGTAAATTTTGTTATGTGTGTTTTATAATAGAACAATGATAACATGGAAAGTTGTATATTATGTCTATTTTACCATTATTAAAATACTAGAGGCCCAGTGCACAAATTCATGCACAGGTGGGGTCCCTCAGCCTGGCAGATGATCAGGGCCGATGCGGGGAGGGGGGTGGGTAGGGTCTGGCCTGGGGGAGGGACCACGGGAGGTTAGCCGGCTGTGGGAGGTTGGCTGTGGGAGCGCACTGACCACCAGGGGGCAGCTCCTGCATTGAGTGTCTGCCCCCTGGTGGTCAGTGCACATCACAGCAGCCGGTCCACGGATTGTTCGGCCGCTTAGGCTTTTATATATATAGATAGATGTACGTCTGTGTCTGTCCTGGCTCCTCCTCACTGTCCAGCCCACTTCCTGCCAAAGGTACCCTGGCCATCGCCAACACCCCCACCCCTGCATGCACGGCCCTGGGGCTCTCCCCCCCTCACCTCCTCAGGCACGGCCCTGGCGCCCTCTCTCCCTCCCTCATCCCTGCAGGTCGGCCCTGGTGCCCTCTTCCCCCCTTTCACCCCTGCAGGCGTGGCCCTCATGCCCTCTAGGGTGGGTCCGAGCTCTCCTATAGGAGCCCTGTTGTTGAGTAGCTGTGCTGAGTGTTGCAACAATATAATTTTTTATTAGAAGGAATGTTCTCCTGTTTTCTCCCCTGGTTATTACCATGTTACTGGAAACGAGGTAAGTCAATCTGAGAACAGCTGAGTGAGAGGAATATACAAACAAACTTCCAAACTGTCTCAGCAAGAGAGGCTCGCGTTATTGGATATGCAAATTGACTTATTAAAAGAAGAATGATGTCTTTTTCAGCAATCAGTTTAATTACAGAGGAACCTTCAACAGAGAAATCAACTTGTTCCTCAGAATAAAAAGTCTTCAGGAGGGAAGTTGGGGTGTAACTGATCAACATGAGAAGGTGTGCACCTGGCAGGACACAGCCTCGCACGGAGGATGGAGCTCCTGGGCGGGAGGTGGGAGCAGGTGCCCAGCGGCCTGCCAAGCACATGTCCTGGGTCCCGTGTCCTGGATCCCGTGTCCCGGTCCTGTGTCCACTGAGCCCACCTGTCTCTCTCCCACCCGCCTCTCCAGTTCAGACTGAGGATGCAGGGCCATGGAGGGGTGGGTCTCAGCCACACACAACAACACGTCAACAGCTGCATGTCAGACACTCGTGCTCAGTCTTCTGGTCTGTAAAGTGGGAGGTCACACGACGTCATAGACAGCTCCGAAATTTCAGGAGCAAAACCAGACAGCGACCTGGCATCACACCGGGCACTGACAAGGCTCGGTTAGGGTGCGCAGAGGCACCGGCGCCACCTCCATGTGCTCGCTGACCCTGTCACTTAACCGCCACTCAAGGCCGAGATGCAAAACGCAACATCCACACCCTCCAGAAAGGCAGAGACAAACCCTCCTCTGTGAACCTCAGAGTCTCCAGCATGACACGCCGTCAGCGGCCAAACAGCCACATGCCATCAGCAGCCACATGGAAACCGTCTCTGTTCTCTCACATCCCAGTTGGAAAACGAGTAAATGGAATTTACAATCAACACACACACGACGCAGCATTTCAGAAGCGTCTCCGTGGAAGGGGAGAGAGCCACGAAGGCTGCTCAGGGGCCGCGCAGGGAGGTGAGCACGAGGGTGAGGAGGGACGCAGGGCATCTGGGGCAGCCAGTGTCCCATACTGGGCAGAGCAGGGTCTGACGTGCTCCAGGCTCAGGAGCAGGCTCATGGGGCCACAGGGACCGAGAAAACAGGACCCGGGACTAGAAAGCGGGGGGCCGGGGGACACAGAGGCCGGGGGCACAGGGTCCTTCAGGCTTACACTGGATGAACCAGCGTCGTCTGGAGGGTACTGAGCAGACGAGTAATAGGAAGTGCCTGACTTGTTTTGGCAGGAAGAACAGCATCGCGAGTCCTCTGACAGAGGGGCCCTGCAAGGAGGCTGCTGCGCATGCCCAGGCTGGGCGGTGACTGTGAGGGGTGTTCTGCGTGTGTGTGTTCTGTGTGTGAGGTGTTCTGCGTGTGTGTTCTGCGTGTGGGGTGTTCTGCGTGTGTGTTCTGCGTGTGTGTTCTCCGTGTGGGATGTTCTGCGTGTGTATGTTCTCCGTGTGGGGTGTTCTGCGTGTGTGTGTTCTGCATGTGGGATGTTCTGCGTGTGTGTGTTCTGTGTGTGGGATGTTCTGCGTGTGGGATGTTCTGCGTGTGTGTGTTCTGTGTGTGGGATGTTCTGCGTGTGGGATGTTCTCTGTGTGGGATGTTCTGCATGTGTGTGTTCTCCGTGTGGGATGTTCTGCGTGTGTGTGTTCTCCGTGTGGGATGTTCTGCGTGTGTGTGTTCTGCGCGTGGGGTGTTCTGTGTGTGGGATGTTCTGCGTGTGGGATGTTCTCTTTGTGGGATGTTCTGCGCGTGGGGTGTTCTGCGTGTGGGATGTTCTGCATGTGTGTGTTCTGCGTGTGGGATGTTCTGCGTGTGGGGTGTTCTGCGGGCCTCCTGGAACCGCAGCCTCTGGAGGGAAATGAGGGGCAGGCAGGTGATGAGGCCCCGGCATAGGCAGGTGTGTACCCAACCCTGTGGGCACCCCTCCCCTGTCTGAGCGGGACCGGTGGCTGTCACTGTCCACCTCGGAGACTGTCACTTCATTGATGGAGACAGCTCCACGGCCGTCCAAACCCAGCTCCCAGCCACCTTGGCAGAGCCTGCCACGCTGACCAGATCCAATGTGAAGTTTCAGTGCTGACGGGCACCAGCTGACTCAATTACAGGAGCTGTGAGGTCGCGCTGCCAGGTGCCTCCACAGCCCCCTGTCCCTCCCGCCAGGGAGCGGCCTGCACCCTGGGAGCCGGGCCTGTGGGCTGCTGGCATCTGCCGGCTTTCCCCCACCCCATTACTTCTCCCCCACTGTCCTCTGGGACCCCCGAGCCGGAGCAGCCTCAGGCCGGGAATCTGTTTTCTCTTCTGTGGTCACTGCACCGCTTATCATAACTGGAGTCTCAGGGCAATAATATTCTCACTCGACGGTCACAACAGTGAAGGGTCAGGTCTGTGGTGACCCCGCTGTCCCCTGGTGGGAGGGAGTGGGGAGACTGAGATCAGAGCCTGGTGTTCACCATGAGAATGAAGCACAGGTCAGGGGCTCCGGCGCTCCACCTCTGCCTCCTTCCCCCAACAGAACACTGCGGGCGGGGCCTTGGAGGCCAGAAGAGGAGATACTCAGGGTCTAACAGAGCCTCTTCCTGCCTCAGTTTCCTCATATGTCAGCTTCACAGCGGGGTGATGGTGGTGATGGTTATGGTTATGATGATGATGGTGATGATAATGCTTATGATGATGGTGATGATGGTGGTGGTGATGGTGGTAGTGATGGCGATGGTGGTGATGATGATGGTGATAGTGATGATGGTGATGATGATGGTGGTGATGGTGATGATGGTGGTGATGGTGGTGGTGATGGTGATGATGATGATGGTGATGATGGTGATAACGATGATGATGGTGGTGATGGTGGTGGTGATGATGGTGATGATGATGGTAGTGATGGTGGTGGTGAGGATGGTGATGATGTTGGTGATGATGGTGATGGTGATGAAGATGATGGTGATGATGGTGATGACGATGGTGATAATGGTGGTGATGATGGTGATGATGATGGTGATGATGATGATGATGATGGTGGTAATGGTGGTGATGATGGTGAGGGTGGTAGTGATGGCGATGGTGGTGATGATGGTGAAAATGGACGCAATTATTGAGCTCCTTCGTGGCTGCTCACTCTTCTAAGGGTCTTCAATCTTCACACCAGCTCCATCAGATAGATTGGTAGAGGTCCTTGGAGACTTGGGAGATCGACAAGTGCATCCACAGCCAGAGTTGGTGCCCTGGACCACCCCCACACAGTTTGGCAAAGCACCTGGTTCTGTGACTTGTAATTACGTGAGCGTTTGCTGGGCCTCCTGGCCTCTCTGGGAGCTCCTCTCGGTACGTCTGGCATCTGGCTGTCACTGAAACTGGGCTTGGCTTGTGTGTAGAGAGGACCTGCCACGCAGGAGCTACTCGGCCAATGACAACGAACGAGTGAGCGACCCGGCAGACTGTGGCACAGGTCTCCCGGAGTAAGGGCCAGACCTCACACTGCTCTCGGGAGAGCCCGCCCGCGGCCGGCACTGAGCGACACCGGAGCAGAGCCAGCGTGGCGGCCTGGGGGTTGCTGTGCCCTCCGGTGCCCACCTCCTCACGTCTGAACAGTGAGGGGAGCGGCGAGCTTTCAAAGCTGTGCGGTCCCTGACTCTCCCCTCGCCCGAACGTGAGGCGCTGAGGGAGGAGGCTCCTGCCGTGTCTCGACGCTGTGCACGAACCCACAGCTGACAGAGCTCAAACCTGCTAATCACCTTGGCGTGTCGTGTGTTGTGTTAATAAGTGAAAACACAGAGAAGCACACACCTGTCTCCCTGCTCATGTTAATTTGGTCCCGAAAGCATTGCTGAAACATGTTGCGGGCCCGCCACACGCCACAGATGCTCCTGCTCTGGCACGTGCGAGGGTTGGAGGTGGGAGCTGGATGCTACGGCAGAGTTTCTGTGTCACCGGGATGCCCGTGGCCAGGCCAATCCCCCTACGGCCTGTCGCTCTGTCCGGCCGTCCCTCCGCACAGGGCTTCCCGTGGGGGCTGCGTGTGATTCTGTGTCGACCACCACACTGCTCCAAGCCTGACGGAGGTGAGCAGTTTAGGAAACAGCTTGGGCTATGCCACTGTCGCCTGCCGCTGACGCCCCTCCTGCAGGACCCATGCGTGACAGGCCTGGTGAAGCACGGAGCAGACGCCCACGCTCGCTCCCAGAGGTCGGAGGTCGTGGGGGTGAGAGGTGACCCGCCGTTGCAGGGCTCTCCATGCGACACTGAGGTTGTAACCAACCTGGAGAGCAGCGGCTTAAGCCACGTCTCACTTTGAAAAGACGCCCGCGGAGCAGCCCGCCTCCCCCTGTCCTGTGTGTCTCCCACAAGCAGGGCCCGTTTTTAGGAACAAGAGGGTCATGACTTGAAGGGTTTCCAGGGGGGATGCCGCCCAGCACTCTGCACTTCCCGGCTCTGCCCTCTGAGCAGGAGCAGGTTGGCATGAACGCCAGTGAAGTGAAGGGGAGCCTGTGTTTTAGGAGCGGGCATATGGCCGTCACCTGTGCGGGAGGGCGCCTCCTGGCTTTTAGAGCTCTCCTTCCGGAGCCCTGGGCACGGCTGGCACCTGGCAGGGTGGGAGGAGAGTGTCCCCGAGGGGTTTCAGCGCTGGGCCCAGGGGCGCAGGTGGCACCGGGAGCGAGACGAGGTCAGCTCCCAGGAGCAGGCGCCAGGCACCAGAGCTGTGGGCCCAGCCGTCTACCAAACCCAAGAGCAGAGGGCGCCTGGTCTGCAGCCACCGCTCTGCCACGTAGACCTCTGGGCTTGCCAAGCCCCACCGTCATGGGAGCCAATGCCTGACAATAAATCCACATGTCTGTGTATGTAAGCATGCATGTTGTGTGTATCTATCTATCATCTAGCTATCAACTATCTGTTATCTAGCCATCTATCTCTCTATCATCTATCTATCCACCTATCATCTATCTATCCATCATCCATCTCTCTATCCATCACCCATCTCTCTATCCATCTCTCTATCCACCCATCCATCTGTCATCCATCTGCGCCTATTGGTTCTGTTTCTCTGAGACCAGAACTCTGACCAAGACGAGCAGGCACGAGGAAGAAGGTCGTGCCATCACAGAGGCCAGACTCCAGCTGCCAGCAGCACGCAGGGGTCCTAATGACAACCTCGTCATCACCTTGTGTTCCTGCCCAGCCTGAAGGCGGTGCCGTCTGTGGCGCCCAGACCTGCTCACTGGCCTGGGGAAAAGCATGCTCCTAGAAGAGACCTCTGTGGCTGGCCCTGCTCTGCGTGGAGCCTGCCCTGAGCTGAGAACAGTGAGAAAGCTCCCTGTCGGGACTGACTGGAGACCCGCTTTCCCCAGAACCGCCGCTCTAAAGCCGACAGGCTCGGGAACGCAGAGGGGTGGGAGGCAGGTGCCATGGGGGTGCCCTCCCTCCCTCCCTTCCTGAGTGGGAAGCAGAGGGCCACACAGCCCTGGTCGGGGCTGGGGGTCGGTGTAAAGTGCACCTGTCTTCTGTCCTTATCAGGACAGCGGTCCTCACGTGGCCGAACCTTGCCAGGGGCCTGTGAGGTCAGCCCCTGCCGCTACGGGAACAGAGTCGCCGCCCCGCGTTCTCCCGCTTCCCCGCTGGGTCTCCCGGAAGTGTTTTGCCTGGAGTGTCTGGCTGCTCTCTTCCCAGTAAAGGGCTGGATGGTGCGAGTCCTTGTGAGCACTGGCACCGCCTGCTCGCTGCTCCCGACACGGCTGAGAGGACCTCGGCCACGGGCTCCTGGCGTCCCTTACCCTATCGACGCGGACGGAGCCACAGATCCAGGGAAGTGTTCACTGACGCCGCTGGACACGCGGTATGACGGCTGTGACAGCCATGAAGGGCACATTCCAATGAGCCGGGTCCATGTTATGAATACGCAGCGGGCGGAGGGGCCGGTGTGCAACAGGAAAGACAAGAAAATGAGTTGTATCCTGTTGCAATCCTCTTTCAAATTGGGAATCTGATTCCTTTTCAAAAATACCTGCTGGGAAAGCTCTCCCTCTCGACTTGGGCAATGTTTACTAAAACGCACGGCGGCCCTGGCCGGCTCTGGACAGTGGGGAGACGGCGCGTCACAGCGACGGGGCCGCCCAGGGAGAGGAGGTGCTCCTCTCTGTGGAAACACCTCTTGGCCTAAACATGTTCCTGGTCTTCACAGGAACATGTGTGAAATGCTCATGGAGGAAGGGGATTGTGGGCTGTTTTCCAGGCCCAAGAAAACCCGGAGTGGTGGCTTCCCCACAGGCAGGGAGATGGCAGCCTCCCGCCCGCCCCACCCGCCTCCCCGCCCCGCTCAGTAGCCTTATGGGATTTATTTTTATCCTCAGCCACACATATATTTTTACTTGTGTGAATAATAGGGAGCAAGATTACACTCTTTTATTTGCTAATTAAGCTGCATTCCTCCAGATCGGGAGGCAGTAAGTGTGGGATTCTCGGGCTTGGGAAATTAGTAAGGTAGTAAGTGTGGGGTTCGTGGGCCCAAGGGACTGCCGGGGAGGGAGGGCTTCCCTGGGCGGCAAAGAGCCTGACTGAGAACCTGACCTCGCCTATCCCACGTCCTGGAGCCCCGGCCTTCCAGAAAGCCAGGCCCCGGTGAAGACAACAGGAGCCACAAGCTGGGCGCGCTGTCTGCAGAGCCGAGCAGGAGGAGAAGCGGAAGGAAAACGCATGCCTTTTCCCGCGGCCCAGGCGGAGGCAGCCGGGCGCACAGCCTCTGAGACCCCGGAGTGCAGGCTACCAGACGGGGACACCTCTGAACCTCGGGAGTCTAAAGGTTAAAAATCTCATTTCAGAGAAAAAGTGGGAAGACTGGGACATGGAGGGAGGAGAGCCCGCCTCTCCCCAACGCCTGGGCGGACCCCTGGGCAGGAAACTGTGCCCGTGGGCAGTGCCCTCTTCAGCTACACCCAGTGGGTCCACCTGAGAGTTTCAGGAGTTGGATGGCAAGACGGTGGAGGAAGCTGCAAAGCAAAGCCTGCAAGACCGGCAGGGGGGTGGGGGGGTGGGGAGGTGGGGAGGCGGCTGCTTGTCCACCAGCAGAGCCCCGCCCCAGGGCAGGAGCAGGCACAGAGGGCACGCACAGGGCCCAGGGTCCGCTGCCCAACGGCGGAGCCTCTGCTTGCTTCCTCTCCGGTCGCCTGCAGGTGCAGACCCACTACACACTCAGCTGGCAGACGCACAAGTCAGTGACTGTAACAGGGACTTTCCTCGGGGGCGGCATCAGCGCGTAGCCGGGAGCATCTTTCTGTGGCGTGTGTTCCTGCAAAGGCTTCGGTTATCGGCCAGCATCCACGCAACGCGGACGAGGTGGCTCCGGAGTGAGTGTCACCTCCCTCGGAGGAGACGTTTAAAAGAAGAGGCACCTGATGCTCCCTCGGTTTCAAGGGCTGGGAGGCCGGGAGTTCCTCAGACAACCGAGCTCCCTCTCGCTTCCTGGAGCTTCGGGAAGGCGGGGGGCGTCCGGGACCATTTGTAACCTGTGAAACGTCTCTCCACACCAGCGTCCTTACACGTGTGCAAGGACCCTCCTCTGACTCGGAGGAGGCGGAAAGCGAGCCCCATCAGGAAGGCTCCCCACGGGAGGGCGCCGTCCAGGGCTGCTGGGCCCGTGCTCAGCGGGGTCACTGACGGGACGGCAGCGCCTTTGGGTGGCTGCGTGGAGGGGAGCGCGTGCCTGTGGACGCCGGCCACGCGCCTCCCGCCCGTTCAGGTGAAGTCCCAGTGCTGGTTCCAGCTTGCTTAGCTCAACGTTCTAGTTCAGATTCCATTTCCAATTGTTTCCCTTCCGTTTGAACACGTTTTGAGCAATTTTATAGCTATTCATACCTGCTTGGTTTTTTTTATCAGAAATTACACACTTTAAAAAATCGCTGTCGGAGGCGCTGCTAAGTTTAACCGCTTCCCTGCCGCTCGGAGCCTCCCGGGCAGAGAGGAGCAGCCTGTCTCCCCTGCGCAGGGGCTCCCCCTGGACAGACGCTTAGGGAACCTCCGAGCGGAGGGCACCTGGGTCCTGCCCACAACGTCCCCATTTACTTGAGGAGAAACTGAGACTCACCACGGAGACGAGTGTCTAACACCCGATGGCGTTTGCCAGGTCTCCCGATTCGCCTTTGAGGTTTCTTTTGACCGCAATAAACTGCCCATCACAGCGTCCCCAGGAAAGCATGGCCTGGTCAGCCTCATGAGGGGTCTCGCGCTGGGAACACCGGGCCCCCCACCAGGGAGCATCTGTCCCGCCTGCCCCCATGTCCATTGTGGCCTGTGTGACCGAGGGACAGGGGAGGCGCAGCGACAGCGGGTCGCGGCTCTGGGACGCTGAGCCCAGTCCCTGATCTCACCCATGGCGTCTTCCTTCCTCACTCACCCAGTGCCAGCCCAGCCAGAGCCCTTGGAGGCCGGGCAGACAGGTGCAGGGTGACGGGGCCAGGATTGCATGGAGCCGAGGCAGTGGGCGGGAGTTTCTGGCCACCTGTCCCCGTCTGCTTTGGGGAGCCTCTGGGCGCACATTCTCTGAGCGCACTGGTGTTCACCCCGAGGACAGGTGGGGAGGCAGAGGGAACCAAAGTGTCGGGAGAATGGGCTGAAGCAGAAGGAGAAGCTTTGACGGAGGAACTGGAAAACCCACACTGTCTACCAGGTGTGCACCCACCTCCGACCTCCGACCCCACCTCCGACCCACCTCCCACCGGCGTCCTGGGTGGGAGAGTCAGCCTCGGACTACAGTAAATAGTTGGAAAGAAAACCATGGTGAGCAATGTGCCTTCTAGTCAGGCCGAAATTCACCCTTAAAAATATTATTCCACTAATTAAAATGGAATTAAACGAATATAAGGCTAACTGTCTGCTGTTTAGCATACAAAGTTGTTAGATATATCACGCTCTGGGTTCCAAGTGGGCGGCTGGTCTCAGCCACGCTTAATTGTAAGGAATAGCCATGTACTCCTTAATTGCATAACTAGGTGGAACATAAAAATCACAATTACATGAGTTATATCAAGTAAAATATGTTAAAATAGTTTGTTTTTCGATGGTGGGATTTTTATGGACACCATAATGAAACTGAAGTACATTTTTAATTACCTAATTATTGCTATTTTCAAAGTCCATTTACACCATAATTGTTCCTGTTTTCATAGTCCAAAGAGCCCTTGGCAGACTCGGAGGCTCTCCGATGAGGATTCTTTCTCAGACGCCTCCCACTCCCGGTCCCCCATCTTTAAAATCTTCCCACAAGTACATGGTTAGTTAATCTCTGAAAGCAGCGCCGATGCCCAGGTAAGTTCCTGCTGGACAAGACCTCCTTTTCCATGAGCAGCCGGAACAGGTGGAGGGACGTCGGCAGGAAATACAGCTGGAGAGGTGTCTGAGACAACGACCTGCCGGGTGTGCGTGTCTTTCTGTACCACAGGTCACTGGTGAGTGGCATCCGCTGCAACTTTACACGGAGGCCCAGAAACAGGAAGTGAAGAGACTGGGATCACCCAGCAGGCGATGGGGAGGCAGGACTCAAACTAGGTGTCCATCCCCGATAGGTGCCGCAGGGTGAGGAGCCCCTGGAGGGCGGGTGGTGGGAGGAGGAGGAGGAGGGGGGTCCAGGTCAGCCAGGAGCCCTGCTCGCCTGTGTCTTTGCCCCTCAGTATCTGGGTCCCACCCAAGTCCCAGCCGCACCTCAGGACTAGGGAGTCCTCTAGTTCAGTTTCACATTCTTTTTTCCATTTCATTGGTTTGGGGAAGGGCAGGTGTCGGGAGTACATGTAACTGTGATATTTCCTTGTCCCTCATTTTTAAAAATTTTTATTCATTTGAATTTCATGAGCCACGTGTCATTAGCATCCTCTCCATTCAGCGGGCTGATGAGGAAAAAGAATGGACAGCTGTGGGCTGTCCTGAAAGTGCTGCACTTCCTCTTTCATTCCATTGGGTAAATTTAATCATGTGTCTTCTCCTGGCAAAGGACACTGGGAAATGTAGTCCAGTTCTGAGCCCAGGAAAATGAGGGACTGGACTTTGGTGGGCCCTTAGCATAAGGTGACCAGATTTTAACATTGGTAAAGCGGGACACCATTGACCATTGACCGGGGGGGGCGGGGGGTGTCTTTTTTTAAAAAATATATTTTATTGATTTTTTTACAGAGAGGAAGAGAGAGGGATAGAAAGTTAGAAACATCAATGAGAGAGAAACATCAATCAGCTGCCTCTTGCACACCCCCTACTGGGGATGTGCCCGCAACCAAGGTACATGCCCTTGACCGGAATCAAACCTGGGACCCTTGAGTCCACAGGCCGACGCTCTATCCACTGAGCCAAACCGGTTTCGGCCTGGGGGGTGGGGGAGGTTCTTCATTAAAAATTTGGTCTATATTGTAATCGCTTTTGGTTTTTTTAATAAAAGGAAATTCACTTCTTAGATCATCGTTGAATTTGCATCCTCTTTTCTTACTCATTATGTTAAAAATCTAAAAAAAATAATTTAAAATTATATTATAAATTATTATATACATATTGCTTAAAAACACAGTAAGTACATAATTACATGAACATATTTTATTGTTAGTTTATAAATTAAATTAATTTGATTGTTATAAAGTAACTATATTTTAAAAATTATTTTAATCCTATATTTCTTTCTAAATAATAACAATACTAACTTGTATTATTTTTCCTCTGAATTTGCCGTAACGTAAGTCGTAAGTGTCACTTTCAAGGCCGGCGCTAGACTTTTTGCCGCCACTATAAAATATAAATAATACGAGTACTGTCTGCTAAATTCAAGAAAATTTATGTATTTATGAAATAAATAAATAAATTACTTACCTAAATTATCTGAATAGCTGATTTGTAATGGCATCACTTGTTTACCTAGCTTACTAGCACGCAGTACGATGTGTATCGTCTGAAAGACAGTTACAAAATGTTTTCGTCGTTGCCAATCCCCAAAAATGCCATTGTTCATTAAGTCCAAACAATGGTGGTCGAATTCTAACAACTGATCAACAATGCGAACTTTGATAAGCAGTTCTCGATAATCAGTTCTCAACAATTATTTGTTATTATTAAAGTTTAACATTATAAAATTAACAAAAATAATATAAAACTCATATCCTGGATAAACAGCCACATGGCCACCGAAAACCGTATATTCCCTTCCCGTTCTCCCGCTGTTCCCTAGCTTATCGTGCATTCTTTCCAAAAATCGGGACTTTTTTAAAACGCCGAGGGACGCGGGACAAATTGTTAAAAATCGGGACTGTCCCGCCAAAAGCGGGACGTCTGGTCACCTTACCTTAGAGTATCCAAGATTCTGGGACTGAGAGTTCGACAAAGGCCAAGTGTGCACCTCTGCCCCGAGGCAACTGCAGAAAACAACGGAAGTCGCGCCAGAGCAGCACAAACGTAAACAGTTAGAATGTGGGCCCTGCGTGGACCTTGGTTCCAGGCCACCGAGGGCCAGGGTCTTCACTCTCCTGTCAGGGCTGTGTGCCCCTGGGAGAGCCCCACAAAGTGCCCGCGTGTGCATTGCTCAGTGCACGTGGACCGTGTTACAGACTAAACGTGAACCCACTCTTTACGGGCAAGTAGGTCTGTCTCACATACAAGCAAAACGAGACACACCCACTGCATGTTGGCATCCCCAGTGGGAATGAGACGAGACCTTCATGTGTCCGCTGTGCTTTTCAATGAGAGATAATTTCCTCTCACTCCTGAGATGGGAAGATAAAAGCAGGGCTGGGACCTGACCCACACCCAGGGCCTCTCTAGATTTGGGAAAACCTGAAAAGGCTCTGGAGGGATGTCGGGTTCCCGCCTGTCTGCTCCCCAATCTCAGGAGCATGGACACCTCCTCCTCCCGGTCCTCCTGACCTCCTGCTGCCAGGAGTCTTCTTCCCTGAGTCTTCCTCGCCACCCTGGGACTTCCAGGGGGAGCCAGCCCTTTCCCACGATTCCTGCAGGCCCAGCACAGGCCCGTCCACAGCGGCATCGGGAAATGTTTGCTGAGATGAATGGAGTTGATGTGAGGGATTGAATCCAGGTAAGTGGCTTTGGTAAGTGTATTAGCTCTGCCCTGGGACTCTCGGCTCCTGTCCGGCCCCATTATGATTTGCCCAAATTAACGTGACGGAGAGTGACTGGGGAGTCTTCCTTCCTCACTGCCGAGAGTTGGACATGAGACAGGAAATGACAGCCAGGATCACGCCGAGAAGCAGCAGAGGAGGGGGGCGGGGAGTCCTGCTGCCGACCCACCCTCACGGGAGGAGGCGGCAGTCACTGACTGGAGCCCACAGACACACCACTCCCGTGACCGTGTTTCGCTGGGAGTTGGTGTCTGGGGTTTCCGGGAGAGGACAGGAGGGACTCAAGGCCCCGACAGGCTCCCGGGAGCCACACTCTTTGAACATCTGAGCCGGAAGATGGTTCCTCGGCTTGTCGCATGGAGCAGAGTTTGTTCTTGGTACATACATGAACTATTGAGACAGCCAATAAAATAACAGACCTCACGCTAATCCGGTGAAGGGCCCTCAGACACTGTGGTGGCCTCTGTGCCTGGGCCGCTGGTCCATGCCTTTCTCCTGGGAGGTCCTTAGGTGATGAAATCTGATTTTAATTTTTACAAAGTGCGTGTGTCGGGGGGAGAGACTTAAACATACAGGGTGCATCTGAGAAGCCACAAAGACAAGGAGAAAAAAAATAGAAAAAGTAGGTATTTATTTAGCCACATGTTTTGTGGATTTTTTTCTTTGAAAAAAGTCCAGTTCCGAGTGTCCGAGCCAAGCAGGAGGCTCTCCCGTGGGTCATGTATGTATTTCGCTCTCTCCTTTGGACAGCGATGCACACGCCTCTCTATTGTCAAACAAAGTCTATGCGGTTCATGTGTCCGTGATGGGCCACGGACGCCACACAGAAAGCTTCCTGTCCCGGGAGACTATTCCCATGAAATACAGAGCGTGGGAGGTGAGGGCCCTTCACTGCCAGGAGAGAGCGCCAGGCTCGGGGCGGGGGGGGGGGAGGGAGGAGGAGCTCACCTAACCCTTGGCCACACCGAGGGGCTCCTCTGCGGACAGGCCTGGAGGCATCTTCTTAACTTCAAATCCGTGCGTGGTGCCCTCTGTGCCGGGCCCCGCTGTGTCAGGGTTGGAAGGAGGCAGAGGGCCCAGCAGTGCCAGGAACAAGCAGGACCGTGGAGTCCCCTCATCCCCATTCGCCGTGAGGCCCAGGCACCGTCCATCCCGCTGCCCAGCGTGGTTCCCAGAACAGCTGTTTCGTTTTTCACGGCTGTTTAGTTTGTTTCCATCAGTAGCTGAAGGTCATGTTTTCGTCCTTTCGCGGGGATATTTGAACACTGATGGCTGCCAGCCCTTCCTGTGCAACGTGCAGACTGGCGTTCAGACTTCAGACAGGGTGTTTGCTGCTGCCGCCGAGCTCCGAGCGCCACGTGTGGGTCTGAGACTCTGCAGTCTGAAGTTTCCTCAGGAAGGACGAACCCCTCGCCCCCAAAGCCTGGGTTAACCGCTCCCCCACCCCCTCCTCCCATGACTGGGGATTCCAAATTTGCTTGAAACTGGGTCAAATGACACCGTCCGCCTGACTGGGAAGCGGTCCTGGGCCAGGGGTCTTGGGAGGGAGTGGGAGGAGGTGTAGGGCGGCAGAGGCAGGAAGGCTGAGGCAGGAGGCAGAAGTGCCAAGCTCCTCGCTTCGGGAGGGAAGACTGACCCTCGCAGGGGCAGCAGTTCATGCCCGTTTACTGATAAGTCTGTTGTGACCCCAATCCAAATTTTCATAACTTTTCCTTTGGAACCCGGAGAATTATAAATGTGGTATGGGAGAATCAGTGAACAAAATAACCAAGTAGACTTTGACTCAACATAAATATTAGGGACGTTAGCACAAACAGATGTCAAAATATATTCCCAACCTACAAGAATTAAGAAACCAGCAAGGTCCTGGATGAGGGGTGGGCGGTAGGAAGAGCAGATGAGAATGTAGTTCACCCCATGCACTTTGGGTGGGTGCCGTCTGGTGCAGCCGCTATGGGAGTAGTATGGAGGTTCCTCAGAGAATTAAGAATAGAAATACCATGTAACCCAGCAACCCCTCTTCTGGGCATTTTTCTGAAGAATATGAAAATACCAATTCAAAAGGCACCTGCCCCCGGTGTCGGTTCCGGCTTTATTAGCAACAGCCGATGATCGGGTGCGGCTAAGTGTCCCGGCTGACCACTGGATGAAGAAGATGTGCCCACACAGGAGCACTCCTCAGCCACAGGAAGATGAAATGTGGCGTTTGCGACAACAGGGATGGGCCCGAGGGGCGAAGTGAGTGAGCCGCTCACTCGTGTGGGATGTTAAAAAAAAGAGACGAACAAACAAAACAAAACAAACTCAGGGACACGGACGGTAGATCGGAGGGTCAGGGCCGAACATCTGTGGCAGAGGAGGCTGGTGTGGGTGGCGAGCAGCTGCAGTGCGTGCAGACGTGGAACTGGAATGTCTGCACCTGACACGCACATAACCAACGTTACTTCAATAATTTAAAAAATGTTCCTGGTAGAAGGGGTGTCCACGTCCCTGGGGTTAATGTGGAGGGGACAAGGATGAAAGCCTAAAAGTAAACTGATTCGTTGGTACGTCACACCACTGCCCAACCCACGTTTCAGGGGAATCGACGGTGTGAGAGCAATAGACAAGGGAACGAACCAGTAAGTGCAGGTGCTGGGAGAATCCTTCAAACCGTGTTTCACCATAAAGCGACAGATTGAGAGGAAGAATCAGTATAAATTCAATGAAAATCTCTGTAAGCAGAGTTTAAGGAAAATCCCAAACAGAGAAAAGAAGTGTTTTGACAAAGGGTTAATATTCCCGATGCTCGGGGATGTCACTGTGGACAAAGGACACAACTAGGAAGTTCACAAAAGGAGCTCTCATGGCAAAAATGAGGAAAACGTTTAACTTTGCTAGCTGGCAAAGATGTGCAAACAGAAACAACAGGAGACACCATCTTCCCACTATGGTGGCGGCAGTCTTAGAGGAGGAAAGACCATCGGGAGCGAGGGGAAGCGTCCCCCATAGACTCGCTGGCCTGAGCCTAAAGGGACCCCAGCTTTGCAGAGGTGCACTCGGCAGAACTCCGTGCACAGCCCCCTACACAGCAACACCTCTGCCAGGGACGCGTCCTTAGAAAATAATCACAAATAACGGCAGAAATTTATCTAAAAGATGTTCCCTGCAAGGTTGGGTATAAGAGCAAAAAATTAAAAACAAAATGAATGTCTGCCAACGGGGAACCAGGTGCATAAACCATGCTGCCGTGGGACCACGGCATGGAAGCCGCGCTGAGCGCTGCGGAGCGGCACAGGGCAGGTTCCCCACGTACAGTCCCATGGGAAGGGCTGCGCCGCGACCTGCGGGGTGCGGTCTCGCTCCCTGCTTTGTACATGTATGTATGTAAATCTATGCATAGAAAGGGGCTTTAAGAGGATCACCAAAAAGTTAGGCATGATTATCTCCGGGAGGCGAGCGCACGCGTGATTTTCATTACTTTCCAAATATTCTGCAATAAAAATGTATTACTTTTGTTAACAATCTTCTTAGAAACATTAGCTTGTATTTAAATTCTGCATAGAAATCAGGTCTCAAAAAATGGCCTCCGGGGGTCTTGGGAAATGGTTGCGGCCAGAAATGAGGACGAGCCGGGGAGCATAGCGCAGCTCTGAGCCGGGGCAGGGGGCCTAGCCAGCTCCCCAGCCGGCCCCGTCCGCTCCCACACCGGCCTCTTTTATGAGTCATGGAATAGAAAACCGATACAGACTGAAAATAGTAACAGCCCGGCCAGCGTGGCTCAGTGGTTGAGCGTCAACCTATGAAGCAGGAGGTCAGGGTTCCATTCCCAGGCAGGGCACAGGCCCGGGTTGTGGGCTCCATCCCCAGTGTGAAGCGTGCAGGAGGCAGCCGGTCAGTGATTCTCTCTCATCACTGATGTTTCTATCTCTTTCTCCCTCTCCCTTCCTCTCTGAAATCAATAAAAAAATATATTTAAAAAAGAAAATAATAACAATAAATGAGAATATATCAATAGATAGCGATAAACACTCATAGGCCCCCCGTGTTTCCCAGACACCGAGCGCATTGCCTTTCAGATATTTTCCCATTTTCTCAGCAATGTTTTGGCAAAGGGAGCATTGTCTGCCGGTTACAGATGTGTAAACTGAGACACGGGGGGGGGGGGGGGGGGGGGGCGGGGATCATTGTTTTGCAGTCATGCCGCTCCTGGGCTGCGAGGGGATGGCAAACCCACCTCTAGGAGTCTCCCCCACAGCCCTCCTCCCCCACCCGACAGTGAGGGGGACGAGGCAGGGTTTCCCCAAACCCGCGCGCCTCACCCCGACTCACCACCCAGGCCTGGACCGTCTTTGTGATCAGCCTTGTGTTGCGCAGCCTGGCTCCGGGGTGAAAGATTTGTGGCGATTGCATGATGTATGAGGTGCCATTTGTAAAAATATTATTTAGTGTAAAACATGATGTTTTTTCTCCTGATTTACAAGTTGGATTTATAAATCTGCACTTCTCACTATCCGAGTTATATATCTTGCCGCTGATTTATAAAACTCGCCTGTAAATCTTCCCGGCAAAGTTCTGATTCAGAAATCATTATTTTAAGAATTAGATTTAGTTAAAACATTCAAACTGCCGTACAGGGCAGGCAGCGGATTCACAGGACGCCAGAAGGGGCTCACGGAGCCGCCTGGGCTTTGCGGGCCGTGCCCAGGAATTCCTAAAGGAAACGCGCTGACCCAAGGCCTGCCCTTCACGCCGTCGCTGCCGCGGACTGATCCGCGCAGCCCAAGCCACTCGGGGACGGTCCATGCCACACAATACACCCGTCCTTACCTCCAGCCCCCAACGTGGCTGCCCTGATGGGTGATGCTCCTGTACCCAGGGCTGGCCGTGGGGAGGAGACACAGGAGTCACCTCCCCCTCCTGGCCGCTCCCTTTTCCTACCTGAGCCCAACATGGGACCCCACCCCGAGCCAAGGCCACTAAGCTCGGGGCAGGGACTATATGATGCCATTGTCTCGCCATAAAGCTGAAGTCTCAATCGGACCCTGTTCCTCCAATGACGAGTGGCTGGTCTCGGGGAGAGGATGTGGCCAGTCCCAGAAATTAGAGCGTGTTTAAGAATGACCAATGGTTGAGTGGATAAACTTGGTTGTTGCTGTTAAGAGCAGCGAGCAACCAGCCACGCAGCATGAATGGATGAGGAGCTTGGGGGCCGAGCGGGGGGCCTAACGGGGGGGTGGGGGTGGGGGGGGCTGAGTGGGGCCGGGGGACTTCAGGAAGACGCTGGTCCCACCTGGTCCCAGCAGCCAGCCTTCGCCCCCTGGCTGCTGCTCCAGGGTCGCTGGCTGTGAACATTTCTGGACACGTCTTTCCATGGACATGGGTGCTTATTTCTCTTGGGTAAAAAACCTGGGAATAAATTGCTGAGTCGTTTGAAAGGGTGCTTAATGGTGCACCTTTTCAACAGTGATAGCGCCACCACCTCCCGCCCACCCACCCGGCGATGTGTGAGTTCCCGTTGCTCCCGCCCTTACCAATCCTCACCTACGTACCAGGCTTTTTAACCAGAGTCATTGAATCACTTTTGTCACAAGTCCAGACATGAAAACATGAAGTGGGGGTTCGTTTTAATGTGTGTTTTCCTGACAACTAACGGGGCTGAGGGGCGTTCTGCGTGTTCCTGGTCACCTGTGTGTCTTCCTTTGTGAACGGTCTGTGTAGGTCCCCTGCCCGTCCTGTTTAGCGGCTTCTGAGCTGTGAGAGAGCTTGATGGAATCTAGACACAGCCTTTGCCAGATACACACTGTACCTCCCCGTCGGCGCCTTCGATCTCCTCTCCTTGTCAATGTCTTTTAAAAGGCAAACAATGTTAATGTTAATGAAGTACAATTTGATGGTTTTCTTCTTTAGGTGATGCTTTTGTGTCTTCCAAAATCTCTCCCCCTACGTTGCAAAGGTTTTCTCCTATGTTTTCCTCTAAAAGGTCTGTAGTTTAGGCTCAGGTCAGGTTAACTGTTGAGGATGAGGTGAGGATGGGTTGTGGTTCACTTTGGTTCCATACGGAGACCTTGTTCTTGTCCATCCTGGGGATCAGGTAGTGTGAGGCCTCCCACGTTGTTCTTTTAAAAATGGCTTTGGATTTTTCTTGATCCTTTGTCTTTTCAGATAATTTTTTAAATTATTCTTTCTTACAGATGTCCCCTTTTTTCCTCCATTGGCCTCCTCCCGTCCCTCACCCCACGGCCCAGGCCCTCAGCACCCCACTGTCAGGACTATGGGCCATGCATATATGCACAAAAGGTCTTTGGTTGATGACTCCCACCCACCCACCCCCCGCCTTCCCTCTGAGGTTCCGTACTCTGTTCCCTGCTTCTGTGACTCTGGATCCACTCCATGCACCCGTTTATTTTGTTCCTTAGAGACCACATATGAGTGCGATCATGGGACACTTGACTTTCTCTGACTGGCTTAGTTCATGTAGCACGATGCTCTCCAGGCCCCTCCCTGCTGTCTTTTTTCAGATAAATTTTATGATCATTTTGTTACTTTATATATATAAAAAAAAAAGCTTGCTGAGATTTTTATTGAAATTCTGTCGAATCTATACATCAACTGGGGACAACAAACATCTTAACACTGTCTCTTCTTCCAATTCATTAACAGGATATATCTTTCAATTTATTTAGGTCTTCCTTAATCTTTCAGTCATCTTTTATAGTTTTCTGTTAAAATCTTGCACAACTTTCTTTTTTTTTTTCACAACTTTCATTAACTTTACTCCTAAGTATTTTACTTTTAAATTTTGTTTTCTAAATATTAGCTGCTTATACATAAATACAATGAATTTTGTATATTCTTCTTGTATTTGGTGACTTTGCTAAATCCATTTTTTGATCTGGTAGGTTTTCGTAAATTCCTTTGGATTTTCTATGTAAACAATCATGTCACCTGCTCATGTTTCTATTTCTTCTTTTTCAATATGTGTGCCTTTATTTTATTTTATTGCCTGATTGCACTGGCTAGCACACCCAGTCCCCAAGAGAAATGACAAGACTGAGCACCTTGGCACGTTCCCAGTCCGGGAGGAAGGAAGCATTCGGTCTTGGGTGATCGGAAGTGCCGGCTTCTGCGTGACTGTCACAGGTCCCACCAGCAGCTTCAGAAGCTTCCGTCTGCTTGTAAGTTGCGAAGAGTTTTTATCATGAATGGGCTTGGGATCTTATCACGTTCTTTCTCTGCATCTATTTGAGATGATTGTACATTTTCCTCATTTATTCTGTGGTGTGTTAACTTACAGAGATTGATTTTTCAGGGTTGAAACATCTCTGCTACATGGTGCTGAGCTCAACTTGCTACTATTTCATTGGGGATTTTGGTTGGTGTGTTCATGAGAGATGTTGCGCTTTAATTCTTTCTCCTAACAGTCTGATATCAGGGTCACGTTAGACGCATGAAGCATGTTGGGAAGCAGGCATGCTGCTATGTCTTTGAGAAAAGTTTGTCAATATAGTTATTGCTTTTGTAAATGTTGGATAGAATTCTGTGGTGAACTCATCTCAACATACAACTTCTCTTGCAGGAAGGTTTGTGCTAATAAATCCAATTCTTTTATTACACATGGGGTCATTCAACATTTTCCTTTCTCCTTGATTGTTGATTTTTGAGGCATTTTTCTATTTCATCTAAGGTGCTAATTTATTAGCAAAAAATTGTTCATAGTATTTTCTTATTATTCCAATATACTTTATTATTGCTTATTCTTATTTCTTGTTATTTTTAGGGCCTATATTTTTATTATTTGGACATGTATTGATATTCTGTGGGATATGTATTAAATCACATTTGCATTTCTGATACTGGTCGTTGAGCTTCTTTCTTTATTCATCAATTATCCTGGATAAAGGGTTATCGATTTTATCGACCTTTTCAAATAACCAACTTTTGGCGTGGTCTCCACGTGTCTGTTTCCTGTTCGCTGATGTCTGCTCTTATATTTATTAATTATCGTCTCCTGCTACTCTGGGTCACTTTATTTTTCTGTCTCCACTGGCAGCGTGGCTGGCTCTTGCTTTTTCCCAGTTAAAGATCCGCTCTTTCACCGAGGTGCTTGATGCACTGTCATGTGACGTCATGGCGACCAGTGAGAGTGAAGTCTGCCGTCGGATTCCCATTGGCCTACGTGGTTACTTCCTCTGCTCTCGCTCAGGCCCGCGTTCTCCCCGGCTTACCGAGTGCTCAGGGCGCTGCTTCATCTCCTCTAAGGGCTTCCAGTTCTAGCCTTTATGCTCTCGGGTTGGTGTGCTGGGTGGCTGCTGTAAGGCTGGTGAATTACAGCGATAGACACAGCGCTATGGCTTTTCACTTTACATGAACTAAGAGAGTGTGTGCGTTACATTTGTCACTTAACCACCCTTCTCCGCTGCGCGTAGAGGAACTACAGCCCTGATTTATTGGCCTAGTCTGAGGTTAGCACAGTTCCATTCCCGGTACCCGGCATATTCCTCATCCTCGCTGTTGACTGGACCCACGACTCTCTGTTACCCATCCACAGGCACCACGTAAGAGGGCCCGGGGCACGCTGGCCTTAATGACTTATCTCATGTGTCCCCGTGTCCGGGCACGGGCTGTGAGGACCGGGCCCCTGAGTCACAGCCCTCGGCCTGTCAGGCATCACAGCCTGGAACCTACAGTGCCCCGAGCTTCCCGGTCACAGGGAGGTGAGCCTGGAGCTGGGATCACAGGGAGGCCGTCCAGCTGCCTGCATATGGGGTGAGTCGTCTCAAATGGCAGGATCAGGGTGGGGGAGCGTGTCCAGCCGACACGAGATCCCGTCCCCAGGGCCGCGGCCCCCCTCGCACGTCGGGCATGTGCAGCTGATATGGGGGAGCAGCTGCCTCGTGTCCATCGAGCGGCGGGAACGGGAGCCAAGTCACCTCTCGGTGACCTTAGGCAGCGGGTTTCACCTGCCGACCCTGTTTCCCTCCTCTGCACTGGGAAACCTGACGTACCTCTATTTTTATGTTCCACGCGAGTGTAAGGCACTCGGCGGCTGCCCTGTGGCTGTTTGGGGAGCAGTGCGGAGCTGTAGGTATTAAAACTCCAAACCTGTGCGTAACTGTTGGCCCAAAACGTGACTCCATTTCTAGTGACACAGCCGGACATGCGCACACAGGGGTTTCTGAAACGGTAACAACGGAAGTCTGAGATCAGCCCAAGCCGGGGGTAGAGGGCGGCCTAACTCTGACCCATCCACGTGGTGGTGCCCCAGTCACCTGACCCCTCCCGAATGGAGAACAGACCGGCATCAGGAGAGCTCGCCCTGCGTGCTCCGTGGGCGTCTGGGATTGGTTTGCCTCCTGATTCCCGTGGTTACACGAGCGAGCGTCCTCGTGATCAGAATGTGCACCCTGGGTATGTCAGGTGGAAGAGCGTTGTGTCTGCAATTCATTCTCAAACGGTTCAGAAAAATGAAAATGCATCTGTGTGCACATAGTCATAGCATGAGAGAGAGAGAGAGAGAGAGAGAGAGAGAGAGAGAGTGTGGACAGGCAGAGGCTGAGACAGACACACAGGGACCGAGAGAGAAGAGGGTAAAAGCTGGCAAATGTCAACATCCGGGGACTCTGTAGCGGTAACCCAGGAACCCTCGCTCCTCTTCGGAGGCCGAGCCAACAAACCGAAAAGAAATGACCCATTGGAGGGGCAGCGGCTAGACGAGCAGCTCCCAGCAGACCCTACGGCTCCAACCGAGTCAGGGCCCCACGCAGCCGACCCTGCGGAGAGGCTGTGTGTGCAAACCCTGCCACGCCCCCACCCCCCCAGACACCCAGTCCACAGCCCAGCGGGAGTGCCCGAGGGCCAGGGCAGGCAGGCTCAGGGCCCTCCTCTCCAGAGCCAGCTCCTCCCAGGAGGGTGGACAGTGAGCCCGCCTCAGGGCGCCGGGACTGATAGGCACCGTGCAGCTCGCTGGACTCTGGCTGTCAGTGCCCCCTCCCGGACCAGCACCCAGAAAGCACCCCGGGCCCGGATCCCTGGGTCCCAGAGGAGAGAGAAGGAAGCCGCTCTGAGCCCATCCAGGCGCCAGGCTGCCCGCACCAGGTCCACAGCGCACTCCCCACGCACCCGCTGAGCGGACGTGAACAAGCCCTCGCATCGTTTAGAGATCTTCAGGGCGCTGGAGGGAATTCCTCTGCCTTTTCTTAAAAATTATTTTCAAACAGACGCCCACGGGTGGCTGCCGTGCTGCACCTGCGGAGACAGTCTCCCCCTCCCCCAGAGTCTCTGTCGGGTGCGTCCTCCTATCTGCCTGTGCGGCGCCCCCACGGCCAGCAAATGGGTTCTACTTCCAGGTGTGGGGTTGCTCCCAGCACCGAGTCTCCAGCTCTCACCCTCACCGGCTTCCTCACTGGCGCTCAGGGTCAGTTTCTGGAACAACTGCAGTCTGTCCCGCTGTCCCTCTGTCCCGGCGGAGGACCCCACTCCGTACCGGGGTGTGAACTGCCGCTGACACTCAGCCCAGTGCAGTCAGATCATGGAGGCCTGGCCGAGCATTGCAACAAGCAGATCTGAAGTGCCTGCTGTTCCGAATGGGAGATGCTGAGTATTTTTTAATAATAAAACCCTTTGGGGAGACAGGCCCCCCACATCTTCTCAGGGGCAGAACCCAACGACACTCATCTCCTCTGTGAGCGAGGACCCTCAGCACGTCCTTCCGTGAGCAGAGGCGTGGCGGGGAGAGCAGAGCCCAGCACACAGTAGGTGCTCAGTAAATGCCATGGCTGCTGGATTCTGAGGAGCAGCAGGGGGCCCCGTCTGACCACAGAGAGGCCACACCTTCCCTCCTCCAGGCAAGTGGGCAGGACCCGCTTTGCCCCACACGCAGCGGGGGGCTGAAGGGCGGGGGGGGGGGGGGAAGTGGGGCCTGGCCCGGGCAGCGCTGCCCTTCTCTGACCCTCATCACGGGGCTGAGCCCAGCACCCGCCCAGCGCCTGCCCCCTCCGTTTCGAGCTCCTGCTGGGCGCCGTGTTCCCTGCCTGGATGGCCCCACCCCCTTCCTTGGTGTGCAAGTCCTCACGCCCAGGCCTGTGCTCCTGGGCATCAGCCATGCCGCTGGGGGCACCGAGCCCGGGAGGTGGACGCCGTGGGGGAATGAGTGTTTCTCTTCTGAGCAAAATCATGCACTCATTCCCCCACGGCGTCCACCTCCCGGGGGGCCTGTCTCCCCAAAGGGTTTTATTATTAAAAAAGATGTGGGGGGCCTGTCTCCCCAAAGGGTTTTATTATTAAAAAATACTCGGCATCTCCCATTCAGAACAGCAGGCTGGGATGTCTCCGTGTCCCATGCAGTGACCGACGGCACAGGGCCTGCAGCACACTGCATGGAGCAGGCGTGTTGCTGGCTCGCCGCCCTCTGCGTAAGACCCAGGAAGCTGCTCTGAACCCCACCTACTCTCGGGGGGACAGCCTTGGGTCCCCCAGAATCCCAGACCCTCCTCCTCACTCACAGGTTCCTCACCCGTGTCACCCGCAGGCCCCCTGGTGACGGCCCGGGCCTGCTTTCCAGCCACTGCCCCCACTGCCGGAGCCGGTCGGCAGGGCCGCAGGTGACTGACTGTGCCTGCACTTCCCACTGGAACCCCGCAGCCACCACCTGTCACACAGCTGCCGCCCTCAGCCGGCTGGCGCCAGTCTCACTGCAAAGCTCCCGGTGTCCGGTGTCCGGGTGTCAGCAGCACTCAGACGGGACGTGGGCAGCGGGGCCTGCGGGGCCTCCCATCCTCCCCTCTCCTCAGGAATCCTGGGGTGTCAGCCACCAGGGGCGCCACCCTGCTCCATGCGGGCAGGGCTGGTCGGGAGGTGAAGGGTCCCACCTGGGCCTGTCTCAGGAGGAGGCCTCAGCTTGGGCCCCGGTCCTGAGATTTTCCGGGACAGGAGGTGAGGTGCTGGAGGCCAGTTTGCAGGCCCAGGCTGGGAGAGGAGGGCCAAGTGGCGGGACCAGAGTGAGTGAGTCCCCACCACAGCATGTGGTCCTGGCCCCCCTGTCCAGGCCCCAGACTCAGCCTCCCCTCCGTGAAGCCAGGTGACCAAGTGCCCCCGGAGGCCTGAGGTGGTGGAGGGACCCGCCTGGGGCCTGGCTCCTGCAGAAGGTCGAGGGCCTGCTGTCAGGTTACCCCTGCACAAAGAACCCCAGTCGCTCAGGAGTCTACACGCAGTCCGCACACGTCTGCCACCTGCCACACCTCCTCTCCGCCAGGCCCTTTGCCAGGTGCCAGAAAGAGGGCAGGACTGGGCCAGGTGCTCCGGCCGGGGGTCTCACCTGTGAGCAAACGGCAGCACTAAGCAGTAACAGATGTCTGCCCAGGAGGGCGGCGCCTGTGCCGGGGCCACGGGCTGGGAGCGGCGGCGTTGATATGAGCAGACACAGCACACAGGCACAAGCGTGTTCTCCCCTGTGACTACGCATTCCCTTGCTTTCCTCATTCACCACCCCTCGATATGGGGGAGCAGCTGTTCTATGGCATGCCAGGCACAGAGGAGGCCCCGAGACAGGGAGGCCCCTCCATCCAGAGGGAGTGAGGTCACCTGGTGGGCAGGACCTTCCCTGCCACCGGCCTCCACAGCACCCGGCATCCTGAGGGGCTGGGGTGCCGGGCCGGCCCTGCTGGACTCGGGTTGCCCCACTCTGGCCGCTGACCAGCCCACAGCCCCCAGCACAGCGGGACACGCAGCATCCATCAGTAATAGGGGCTGATGGCTGCGGAATCAAGTCTGTGGGCATGAGGGCCGGTGACCGTGAGTGTGGGGCGCACCCGGAGGGTGGTCAGTCGCCTCAGGCAGCCCGTCTGGGAGAGCCCAGGCGGGACATGATGTGATAAGGTGTCACGGCAGCGCCTGGCACACGGGAGACGCCCGCCCTTAATCCTATATAATCAAAGGCTCATATGCAAATTGACCGAACGGCGGAACAACCAAACAACCAGTCGCTATGATGTACGCTGACCACCAGGGGGTATGCACGGGACGTGGCGGGCATCGGCAACAGGCAGCAGAGCGCAGAACATGGTGGGCGTTGGCCATGGTGGGATGGTGGAGCAGGTGAGTGGGGGCGCCAGACCAAGGCGGGGTGCTGGTCGCTGTCATCGGGACGAGCCTCTGGTGGTTACTGAAAATTCTTTGCTCCCGCGTGATCGCTTGGCGCCGTCAGCAGGTGAGAGCAGCGGCTACCGGCCCCGATCACCCCTGAGGGCTTCTCCACGTCCCCCTGCTCCTGAGGGGCTATCAGGGCAGCAGCTGCCGCTCGCACCCGCTGATGGCGCTGGCCCCAATTGCTCCACGCCATCAGTGGGTGTGAGCGGGGCTGGCGCTGTCAGCGCATGGAAGTGGCGGTGGCAGAAGCGGGGCTGCCAGCAGACAGGGGACCGGGGCCCTGGTGGGAGGGGCTGTGTGGGGGCATGGAGGATGGGCCGAGACCTGCCCCTGTGCCCACTGCAGCCTTGCAGCCACAGTTCCTTTCAAGATGCACAAATTCGTGCACCGGGCCCTAGTTGGTATATAAAGGCGAGAAGTCTCTGAGCTCCGGGCCCTCCATCAGCTTGTTCACCTGGCGGGGCCAGTGCCCGCGGCCGGTGCATCCCAAGCGGGAGTTCCTGGGGCACTGGCCTGCGTGTGGGAGTCCTGGCCCCAGGCCCCCTGCCCCCTCCACCCCCGGCCCGGCCTTCCTCAGAGCGCAGGGTGAAGTCACGGCAGTATTCAAAAGGTTGAAGCAGAGTGAACTGTTAATTTTAATGCTTTCTCTAAGCTTCAGTTTTAATAAGCGAAAATGATGTTCTTATTTGCAGTAAAGTGGTGTTATAAAATTCTGTCTGTCAAGCTCGTTTTAAAACCATGGAAATAAATGATCTGACAAAATCAGGCCATTAGACAAGTGAGGAAGAGTGATTTCCATAAAAGTCGAGGAGCTGTTCCTTAATTTCACACTTGGTAGTCTTTTGGGTCGACTAAATTTTTAAATAAGTGATAAAATTATATTAGCGCAATTGCATTTTTATAGATTTTTTGGTCATTGTCCTCTTTTTCATTCCCTTTATTTTAACTCAAACTCTTCTGCTGAAAGGTGACTCGACGTCTGACACATCATAACCATCTCCACCCAGGACGTGGCCCGGCTCCCACGTTCAGCCGTCGGGCGGGTGTGGTCAGAGTGCACCTCACATCACACGTGACTACACGCGACCACTCCCCGCCGGACCCCTGTGCTGGGCCCCGGAACCCGAGGTGTCCCGGGCAGGAGCACGCCTGTCCCTGCCTTCGGAGCCTGCCCATGATTTTGCTCAGAAGAGAAACAGGACTGCGTTCTGCAGAGACCTCCTCCCACCTCTAAGGCTCCGAGTCCAGACGGCAGTGTTTGCACAGAAGCTGAGACCTGGGGCGGCCAGGGAAGTGAGGCTCCCTGATGACCCTTCTGGTGCCCCGACCCTGGCAGACCCTCAAATCGTCAGATGGCCGGGCCGGGAGACCCCCGAGAGGACACCCAGCACCCGGGCCCTGGGCTGCTGGGATTTCCCTGGTCAGACACATACAGGCCGGCTGGGGGAAGTAGGGGCTCTTCTGATCTGATTCTAATCATTAAACAGCATCGAAGCTGCAGGTCTTCAGTGTTTCCTCAGGTTCAGGGTGCAGAGCTTGGACCCAGCCTCCTGCAGGCACCACTGTGTCCCCTCACGCACGTGGCTCAGACCCGGCCTCCTGCAGGCACCACTGTGTCCCCTCACGCACGTGGCTCAGACCCGGCCTCCTGCAGGCACCACTGTGTCCCCTCACGCACGTGGCTCAGACCCGGCCTCCTGCAGGCACCACTGTGTCCCCTCAGGCACGTGGCTCAGACCCGGCCGCCTGCAGGCACCACTGTGTCCCCTCAGGCACGTGGCTCAGACCTGGGCCTCCTGCAGGCACCACTGTGTCCCCTCACGCACGTGGCTCGGCCCCGGGCCTCCTCCCTCTGCCCCTGGCGCTTCGGGCCCAGTCTGAGACCTCGCCAGCAGCGCCTGCTCACCCTGCCTGGGTCCTCCTCACTCGCTGGCTCTGGGTGCAGCAGCTGTTGAAAACATGGATTTGTGTCCCGGCAGCTTCCTCCTGGGGGAGTGAGCCTCTTTGTCCTTAGGAGGGAGAGAACGTACGTCCGCCAGTGTCTGCGGCGGCCCAGGCGCGGGGCTAGGCTGTGGGAACGCAGAGGCCTTGTCTCTCCACGGGAGGGGGTGGACCTGCAGGCACAGCTCTCAAGTCCAAGGGCCAGCATGGCCTCTGGCCGGGAAGCCAGGCATCTGAGAAAGGGAGGCGCTGTGAGCGGATCAGCACGGGGCGCCATCCTGGCACTGTGGGGAGTCAACCACCTCAAGCATTCTCTCTCTTTTTTAATCTTCACCTGAGGATATTTTTCCCCATTGATTTTTAGAGAAACTGAAAGGGAGAGAGGTAAGGAGGGGGGGAGGGAGAGAGGAACTTGGATGTGAGCGAGACATCAACTGGTTGCCTCCTTCATGCACCCCAACTGGGGCTGGGTATCGAACTGTAACCCAGGTCTGTGCCCTTGACTGGGAATCGAACCTGTTGCCCTTTGGTGTGTGGGCTGATGCTCTAGCAGCACCAGCCAGGGCTCGGGTATGTTCTCATTGATTTAGCAAACGTCAGCCCAGCACTGCCTGTGAGCCCAGCACGGGCGGGTCCCACCACAGTCCAACGTGGGGCAGGGACAGGATGCCCACGTTCACCTGGGGACTCTGTGGGACAGAGGCTGGACTCAGGGCCTTCCCCAGCGCTCTGCTGTGCCTCAGTCTCCCCGTCGGGGTCGTGAGGCCCGAGGGCCTGGCACTGCCCAGGCGGAGGCCCTGCAGGCCGTCACCCGGTGACCAGCTGTGTGCCCCGACAGCCAGGAGCTCCTCTGCCATCCCAGGGGCGTCTTCCAGGCACAGAAGCCAACACGGAGGTGACGTGGAGCGGAGCGCAGGCGGGAGAGTCGGGAGGGGGCGGGCGCGGAGGCCAGGCCAGCAGGGTGGCCTCGGAGGGCCGGCTGTCTCTCCCAGGAAGGAGGAAAGACGCCCAAGTGAGTCATGTTGTATTACTTCTTTTTATGGCAATGCTCTGAAAGTCTGCAAATGTCAGCATGTTAATTCACTGTCACTCAGTGATATTATTGCATCCTTTCAGAAATGTGTTTCTTGCATTTTCAGTAGCACACTCCAAGCGTGCTCCGTCTCGAAGTTTCTATAGATAGTGCGACTACTTTCACTCTGACCGTTGCCAAAATGTAGAAATTCATCGCTGCCTGTAGCCACATGTATGTACAGCGTGGAGCTGGGGCCTCGGCTTCCTGCCTGCACACCCGGAGAGGTCGGCGCTCTTCTCCTCATCCTCCCAAAGTGCTCTGGGGTTTCTCTCCCCGGGAACGTGCCGAGATAAATGTAATGGAGACATTCTGAGGGCTCGGTCACGGCTGCGTCTGTATACGAAGCCCGAGCCCTCCTGTCTGCGAACCCGGCCGCCCCCACCCGATCCTCTCCTGTGGTGGCAAACTTACTTCAGAAATTCTGATGAAACACTTTGTAAATTTTGTTATTCTGTGATGATAATAAATCATTATAGCCTTAAACACTTCTCTAACTTGGAGCCTCAGTCACAAATTATCTTGTCATTCTGACCAAAACATTCTCCAAAAAAGCTTGACAAGTGCTAAAACCCAGAACATGAAACCATGTGTTGTTGTGAAAGCAAGATTCAGAAATGTCAATTAATTAGATTAAGAGGCTACTTTTAGCTTTACGCCTGTTGCCAAATAACCCTTAAAATATGCACAGCAGTGGGATCCACCTCCATGTGCAGCCCTTCTGTGCCGAAGCAAGACAATGGGTCGGACTAATGGACAAAGTTATCGTCTCTGTCAGCTGGCTGGGGAGAAGGATCCAGAAGCAAGCGCCCTGCTCCTTCCCCACAGTGTGCCTCCACCAGCGGGTAAATCCCGCCGTTCACAAGGTCAAGCAGCTCCCCGCCCGGCCCTGAGAAGTCACACACAGACCTCGAGGGACAGTCAGCCGTTTTTCTGTCTTTAGAAGCGAAGATGGATTTTAATGTCTCCCTCTGCTTTTCTTTTAATTAGAATTTGCATTTTGAAGTTCACTTTGTAAAAAAAAAACAAAAAAAAAAACACATATCATGGGGAAATTATTTAAATGTTTTATGCCTGTTTCTTGAAAACCTTATCTTTAAATAATCTATAGCCTCCATTTTATTTATGCCATAAACCGTCCCTATATTTTAATGGTCTGTTTGCTTTAAAAGGGGCTGTTGGTTTTAATAGCTCCGTTACTATCTTTGTAAACTGAGCTCCTTCTGACGAAACGCGAGCGGATCATCCCTGCCTGTGTGTGCGAGGCACATTCCAACCCCTGAAAAGGAAATTTAAGCCAAATAAACGTTCTGCCCAAATTGAAATACATAAAATGAATAGTTAACTTGGACGGGAGCTGATGGACGGAGCTGCGAGCTGCGGACATGTGGGTGCAGGGAGAGCTGGCTGCCAGGCGGGGCCGCCTTCCCCCTCAGCCCTCACAGCCTGGCCACCGACGGCCACAGTGGCCCAGCAGCGAGTGCGAAGGGCCAGAGAGGAAGAAGACAAGCTGCCGCCCAGCCCACTCCCCGGCCACAGCCTCCGTCCGTGCGTCAACCCCAGGTGTGCCCTGTGCCCGGGACATCCTTGGGGAGGGACTTCCTGTGTGCGGCCTTTCCCTGTGTGACAGACTCTGTGTGTGGCTGGCTGAGAGGCGTGGACGGGGGTGCCAGGTCCTCCTGTCCCACGTCCCTGCCTCCCCCTCCTCCCCACCCCGGTCCTTCCCACCCCTCGGCCATCTCACTGCCATAGCCGCAATGAGGCAGTTATGAGCTGTACAGAACCCTGCGTCGTCTCGGGAACTCGATGGCAGTAAACACACAAGTAAGTAAGTGAGTGAATAACTAAGGAAGGTAAAGGAGGAGTGAGGCACCCCGGGCTGAGTTCCCGAGTCAGCAGCACAGGAGGTCGGAGCAGGGGAGGCGGAGGCCTGGGTGTGGCTGTCGGCGGCCGAGCTGCTCCCCTTGCTGGGAACGCGCCCACTGGACCGGAGCCCACCCTGAGGGCCGCCCACAGGGTGCAGGGTGAGTCGGAAACGTGGTGGCAGCATGAGGCTGTGCGGCAGCCAAGGTCCAGACCGCCTCCTGTCCCTCCGTCACCGTGACCGCCTGCTGCAAGCCGTGTCTAGGCCAGCTGGGGACAGAAGGACTTCCAGACCCTCCTCTGCCCGACCCCGGATGGGACCCGGGAGACCTCCCTGCGAGATCCTAGACACCCGGCGAGAGGCACGCCCTGACGGAGGGCTGTCACCATGAGGTCACGGATGCGCTGCCGCCTCCATTCGGAAGGTGCGTGACAGGCTGCCCCTGAGGCCCAGCAGAGGCGGCGGCCACTTCCTGTGCCTCGGGCAGGAGAAGCTGCGCCTCCAGGGCCCCTCCCTGCAACGCCCACTCCTGTCCACCCCTCAGGCCTCCGGCCCGAAGACCAGCTCCCAGCCAGGGACTGAGCCGGTCACCCCCCTCCGTGCTCTCTCCCCAATCTCACTCTTGATCGGGTGTTGTCATTTATCTGTCGCCATTGTTTTGTCTCCTTTCTCCAGCTCCACTGACTCCACGCTCATTCAAGGCCGGGATGGGTCTTGGGCTGACCCAGGATGGGCAGGGCTGGGCTCTGGCCTGAGGGCCCATCGCAAGGCAAGACCTCATTTGACCTTCAAAGGTGAGAGGACAGTGGGTGGGGCTCGGCTCCGGGGATGGCACAGGGTCCAGGAGGCCTTGCCTGTGTCTGGAGCACAGAGTCTCCTCAGAACTTCCCTCAAGACAAACCACAGGCCCAGGTTGAGGAAAGCCAGCCCCCTTCCGAGTGCCCCCGGGCCCTGTAGTTATGGGTCCCCGGGCATCTGGACACGCCCATGCCAGCTCCAGCACAGCCCTACCCAGTAGGCCGCCCTGCCCAGCCCGCCACACTGCCCAGCCCGCCGCCCTGCCCAGCCCGCCACACTGCCCAACAGACTGCACTGCCCAGGGAGCCGCACTGCCCACCCCACCACACTGCCCAGCCCGCCGCACTGCCCAACAGACCACACTGCCCACCCCGCCACACTGCCCAGCCCCCCGCACTGCCCAGCCGCCGCACTGCCCAACAGGCCGCATTGCCCAACCCGCCACACTGCCCAGCCCGCCGCACTGCCCAGCCCGCCGCACTGCCCAACAGGCCGCACTGCCCACCCCGCCACACTGCCCAGCCCCCTGCACTGCCCAGCCGCCGCACTGCCCAACAGGCCGCATTGCCCAACCCGCCACACTGCCCAACAGGCCGCATTGCCCAACCCGCCACACTGCCCAACAGGCCGCACTGCCCAGCCCGCCGCCCTGCCCAGCCCGCCACACTGCCCAACAGACTGCACTGCCCAGGGAGCCGCACTGCCCACCCCGCCACACTGCCCAGCCCGCCGCACTGCCCAACAGACCGCACTGCCCACCCCGCCACACTGCCCAGCCCGCCGCACTGCCCAGCCCGCCACACTGCCCAACAGGCCGCACTGCCCAACCCGCCGCACTGCCCAACCCGCCGCACTGCCCAACCCGCCACACTTCCCAACAGGCCGCACTGCCCAGCCCGCCGCACTGCCCAACAGGCCGCACTGCCCAGCCCGCCGCACTGCCCAGCCCGCCGCACGCCACAGAAAAGCCCCCCTCCCGCTGCACTCTGTCTGAGGCTGTCACTGCAGCCCTCAAACCATCTGACTGGGTGGGAGCCCGTCACACTGTCACCGGCTCAGCTTTCATTAGGCGGCGGCTCTCTGTTAGCCTAGCCAAGCAGAAGAACTCAAACACATGCACAAATTAAATCGACATCCAAACTCCACCGATAGACAAAGCAATTTAAATGATATTCATTAGAGCGATGACAAGCCCTGATGAGGCTTCAGCCGCCGGTCCGTCAGCCCGCGGCGGGTGTCAGGGCCACTGAGGCGGAACCCGCGGTGGCACCTCCATTTTTTAGGCAAAGAAAACGCCTCCTTCCCGACACACCCACGTCACCTCCCTCCGCACCTCCCGCTCTCTCCGCCCACGGTCACCGGCCCTGGTTGCTGGACACAGGTAAGGCCAGGGACCCGAGGAGAAAGCAGCCACTCTGACTTCTTCTTTCCATAAATGCTCCAATTAAAACAGATTTCGGTTTCTCGTAATTTCCTTTCACTTGGCCTGGGAGATCTCTAACTCACGATTATGACGGTCGTAAATGTGTCCCCGGTCCTGCTGTGGAAAAAAAATAATGGACCTGAAATGTTGAAGTGCAATAATTTTTGAAACTGAACCCTCCAAACTTAAAAAGTCATTTCCAAAGTCCTGTTTATATGTCTTAATTGTTAAAGGAAGAGAAGGATGGACACCCCCACTCTGCTGCCACCTGGCGGGGTCCACAGGCCCGTCGGGCGTGGGACCTCGGGGCCCCACACGTGGGGGGAAAAGAGCCACGCCAGCCACAGGCCACGTCTGAGCCCCGCAGTCCCACGGAAGGATTGGAGTCCACTTGGAAAAAGAGAGCCGCATGGGGACTGCGCTCCATCGCTCAGGACAGAGCAAGGCCATGGCCACGGCCACGGCCACGGCCATGCGATCTCTGGGCTCGGTGTTTGCAGCCCAGGTAACACCCCCAGAAGGGCCGTGATCAGCAACGTCACCTGATGCCCGCACTGCTGTCTCTACTTTTATGCTATGTGTGTCCTTGGCTTCGAGCAGTGTGGCTCCGTGGTTGCACGTCGACCTATGAACCAGGAGGTCACGGTTCGATTCCCGGTCAGGGCACATGCCTGGGTTGCAGCTCAAACCCCAGTGAAGGGGCGCGCAGGAGGCATCCGGTCAATGCTTCTCTCTCATCATTGATGTTTCGCTCTCTCTCCCTTCCTCTGAAATCAATAAAAAATATATTTTAAAAAATTTTAATTATGTGTCCTTGGCTTCGAGCAGAGAGAATGTTGCCTTCACCCACATTGGTAAAATAGGGGTGCCTGCATCGTGGGGGTGCAAGCTCTGACTTGGAGAGCGAAACCAACCGCACTGTCCCTTCAAACTTCCTCTGACAATGGGAAAGCCCCCCCGCCCCCCGCCGTGTCCAAAAGTAGCCACCTGCCACATGTGGCTACTGAGCCCTTGAAATGGGGCCGGCACTGCCGAGGAACTGAGATTTCATTTATTTTTTTTAAATTTGAGCATCACATGTGGCCGGCGGCTCCTGTAGGGACAGCTCAGGGTAGACAGGAAACAGGGGGCACCTGGGCCCCAGGAGCTGAGCGTGGCTGCGAGTCCTGGGACAGGGCACCCTGCTGAGCATCCCTGCCGTCGGACTGAGAGCATCCCCGTCCGGGACGTCATACAACGGGCGTGGGCAGCAGCCCCTTATCTCCGTCATTAGAACTCAACGCTGCAAACACCCGGCTCCTCGGGCCAGGACTAGGGTGCCGAGCCCCGAGAAGCCGCTGACGTTGGTGGAAGTCACTCCTGAGTCACCATCACGCTGTCCAGGGGCGTCCGGGAGCTGTGTTGGTGAAGCAGGGGAGGGGGTGGTCCCCAATCCAAGGGGATTTTGGGATGCATCCCTGCTGGGGATGGCTCCGAGCAAACCCTTGGGGATAGGAAGGCGGTGCCCAGTCCAGCACAGGTCCCCTGCTCGGGCCCTCGCGGGAGCGCCAGGAACAGCAGCACCTCCCTGCGTGGGAGTGCGTCCAGCTCTCGCCATGACAGAGCTGCCCGCGCCGGAAGGAGAGGTTCTCAGAGGAGATTTCTTCCCGGAAGTTTTCTGCGAAGACGTGAGCTGGAGCCTTGCCCACGGGACAGCCGCTCGGAGCTGCGTGTCCGCAGAGCCAGGCTCCCTGCACCGCGTGGTGCCAGGCTCGGCGCTTCCCGGGTCCCAGGCTGGCTTCCGCTCGGAGGTGCTGCTGGCCCGGGGCCCAGGGGAGATGCATTCCAGGTTTCCTTTGGCCAAAGATCTCACGTGCTTAATAACAAATGCCGAGAGAGAAAAGGTTAGCGTTTCTATCGCCAAAAGCATACCTCTCTGGTGGAGTAAAAATGGTGATTTCTCCATAGCTAATGGGGTAATAGCCACTGTTTTAAAGTTAAAGTACTTATTACTAAAGAGTGGTGGTGGGCTTTGCGTGTTTCCATTTTTATGATTGCTTCCTATTACACAAAGTGTGTTATTTTTGTGCTAAATAATCAACAGAATACAAAGCATTGTGCGGCTCTCTTAAAACGGCCATTTTCCAATATTAAGAGAGCCGCACAGATGAATTTGAAAAAATACTATCATTTGATTTTCCCATGAGATGACTTAGAACCTCGGGGACGATGGCTCTCACCCAGGCTCGGCTCGAGGCGCCTGGCTTCCCACGGCTGCGGTCCCGCCACGCAGGCCCCTGGCTCCTGGGCCCTGCTCTCACGGAGCTCAGCCCGCCCTGGGCTCGGCAGCGGCGGGCCTCGCTTCTTTGTAAATGTGCTCACACCAGGCCTGAGGAGCGTGGCAGTTGGGTGGGGCGCTGACCCGCCTCGCTGCGCGGTCAGAACGGGAAGTCGCCCTCGGCCTGCAGAGCCCGTGGCCTGACCTCGCTGGGCCTCCTGGGGACAGCCCTGCACCCCACAGCTCCTCCTGGGTGGCCGCCGAGGCTCTTCCCTTCAGCAGCAGGAAATGGAACAGAGGTGCCGGGGGCCGGGTCCTCGTCACCGCCCGCCCCTCAGACGCTGGGCTCTGTTCATTAGAGAATCCTCGCCACTGAACGTGGAGGCTGCAGTGCTGGTGTTTGCTGCCTGTCGGCTGCGGCGAGGAGCTGCGATGTGGCATATTGATTTCTTGTTGTGAAGTGAGCTGTTCAAGCTCCATTTAAGGTTTTCATCTTGCATGTAGCCCTGAGCACATCAGAGCACCATAAATTAGTTAAATTGCACATTTATCACAAATGTTATTTTAAGATACTGTGCAAAGGTGATGGCTGTGAGACGTACAAGGGACTGCGGCAAGCCGGGCGGGCGGGCGAGGTCGGTCCCCTGCACACCTGTGATTAAACGCCCTCACCGCACGGCCCTCCCCTGCCCGGACGCAGGTAAAGACAGACTTGATGACAGTCCTCCACACTCACGCCCTCGGTGAGCCTCCCTGCGGGGCCGGCCGCCTCTGCCTGGCCGGGAGCAGCTGGCTGCGTCCTGCTTTGCGGCGGGAGCAGCAGGCGCCGGCTCGGGAAGAGGCTGTTCCAGGCGCTGGCCCACCCTCAGCCAGGACAGTGTCCTGTGACCCTGAACTAAGTGGCCTTGCATTTCCAGGTGGGCTGAGGCCCGGCCGCCCCCTCCCTGTGATGTGTGGTTTGGGGGGCGATCACTGCCCAGTGAGGTGTGCACCCCGGCCAGGGCCCTCCGCTGCCCAGGCACCGCTTCCCCTTGGGGTGAAGTGAATTTCAGGACCGTGAGTACAAGCAGTCCCCTCCTGGCTCTGAGCCTGGATGCCGAGGGAGCCACCGCGTGCCACCTACCTGGACTAGACATGCTCACTTCCAAACCCGAATGAGAGTCCCAGGGGCGGGGGTGAGGCCTGAGGGGGAGATGGGCAGATGTCAGGTTCTTCTCCCAAACTCTCCAGGGCCCCACCAGCAGCACAAGCCCACCTCCCGCCAAGCGCACGGGCCGGTGGTGACGGAAGTGTTGTCAGTTTAATCTGTTAGCGGCAGGACTTTGGATTCTAATAAACCCACGCTATATTTAACTGCAAAAAACTCAGAGTAGAAACCTGGGCTCCGGGTGAGAGGGTGTGGAGGCACAGAAGGGAGCGTGTCTGTGCCCTGGGCCAGGTTCCCTGGAGAGGGCTCAGGGGTCACGGGGCACAGGACTGCTCCCAGGGACGGGCCACATGAGAGGGGACTCCAGGGAAGCCCTCGCGGCCCCGACCTCGGCACAGCCCACGTGGGCGTCTGCATCACAGGCATGAGCGCAGCCAGCCTGGAACCCATTTGCCAAAATCCCGTTCTGAACGGGCGAGTTCCTGTCGAAAACCAGGCGAGAGCTGACTGCCGACGAGACTGGCACAGACAGGGATCTGGGACGCATCGTGACAAAAGGGGTGGGAAGAATGGAAGGATGTGGGCGTGTTGCCAAACATCTCTGAAAGGGCTTAATTTCCATCTTTAATAGGAGTATCTGTTTCAGGTGAGGCGTTCCTGCGTCATGTGGCGGGCTGCGTCGCTCATTGGTATAATCCCTGGGTGGGAGCAACGGTTCCTCGAACTGCAAGGGTGGTTTGCACACGTAATGAAGGTATTTCACAACTTGACGGGACATGCCGCGTCTTGTTGGCACGATTTGCCAGGACTCATAGGAGCTGGTGACGATCATATAAACGCTCTCCCCCCCAACCCCCATGTGGGTGCCGCCCCCACCCCGGGCCATCCTGTGCCTCGTCACCCGTGGGAGCTTCTGTGCTGGGGAGGGAGCCCTGGGCCCAACCCCACCTGCCCCTCCATTGTCCGCTGCTCCGTGGGAATCACGTCAACAGGCAGGAGCTGGCGTGCGTGGAGGCTTCCAGACCTCACTTCCCATCTGCCCGGCAGGGCGCAGGGCTCAGGGCTCAGGGCCCCGACTCCTCACACCCAGCGGGGAGACCGGACCCCACCCCACGCCAGCCCCCAGGTGGGGCCCTGCGCTCTACCACCCCATCTGCAGCATCCCTTGCCCAGAGAGAAGCCAACCACATGCAAATGTCTGCCTTCCTCTCAAATGTGCAGGCCACACCGCCTTGGAGAGCGTGTTCCTGCTCTCCCAGCGCCCGAGTGCATGGAAACTCCCCTGATTTACGGCAGCTCCGCCTGCCAGCACCTGGCAGACCCCGAAGCCACCTCAGCCATAAACAGACCGCGCGCAATTCCATTTTAATGCGCTCGTTAGTCGGAGCACATTTCAGACATAATTGTGAACGCGACACAAAATTATAGCAAAAAGACGATTTTAATGCTGCTGTAGAAAAAGGGTTACGTGAAGAGTCACAGAATGGTGGTGCATCGTCAACAAGGAAACGGGCACACAGTGTGGGAAGTGGCTGTGCTGTGTACATGCCGAGGTTTTATACATGGGTTTTCACGGGGTGTCAGCTGTCAGTTACTGCTGCAAATTAACTGCCAAAACCGAGGAAGAACGGGATCGCTGGGAGAGCGGTAACCACGGGTTACCTTTCATGAGCCTAAAGATAAAGCTGCAGTGTGGGATCTGGGGAGAATAATTAGAAGAAGAAAACAGAAAGTTACCGTTTGAAACAAAAAGGCATCCGGCCACTGGCCTGGCGGCGGAGGGCTGATAAGTAGTGGGGAGGGCGGCCCCGGGGCCGCAGCAAAGTATTACAGTACAAACATTTTAAAGGCTTTATCAACGTTTAGGAAATACAGTACAAGTCTCTCTCTCTCTCTCTCTCTCTCTCTCTCTCTCTCTGTTTTCTTTTTTCCTTTTCAAATAGACTTAACCCTTTGAGCACTGAGTTTATTGTGAGCATTCTTTGATTTCTAATAAATACCTTTAAAAAACGATGTGCAAAATAGTTACGATGCTGCCTGCTGTGGACGTAGCACTGGCCTCGCTTATTCAGACTGCTCAGAACAAATGATGACGTGGTGCTAATAAATATGTATAATTTAAACAGGAACCTCTATCAATATAGTTGTACTGTATAGCAAAACAAACAATCATACTTTGCTTTCAGATAATGTTTCTGTATACTTTATAAATGCTATCTGTGGTATCTTCTGTATAATTTACAATGTTTGCATGTAAAAAACAAAACCCAGAGACCTTAAAAAAGGAAACAGAAATATACACTATACACAGGCACGGCTTATGCCCAGAGCATAGCGGGTACATAAAACACTGTTGCTATAAATGCAGGAAAAAAGGTCAATTAACCACAATCACATTCTTCATAAGAGAGTCTGAAATCTATACAATATATACATTTATGTTTCAATGTGAAAATAATATTCTTTTAAATTTCAAGGCGTGTTATACCCCTGCAGATCTGCATAAATGGAGGTTCATATTAATTTTAACGAAGCTGGTAAGGAGTTTACAAAACAGAGCTTCATACATTATTATCATTTTATTTTATTTTTTTTAACCAAACGAATGCAAAAGTGCTTCAAAGTACTCAGAGGACTGAAGATGAAAGGGTGAGGAACGGGCGCACGCACTCCGGTTGCATGGAGGGGTGCGGGCTTCGGTATAAATGCTTCATTAAATGGTCTGTTACGCATGCAGCTTGGAGCATCGGTGCTCACGACTAAATCCCATTTACACAGAGTTCCAAACACTTAGCACTGCGCGTCGGCCTTCCTGGTTACCAGTAACAACCGCTGATTACGCACCTCTATCAACACTGTACAGTCGTACAAAACCGCCCGCCGGAGCGCGCTGCCGGGGGGACAAGAACCTGTGTGCGGCGGGATGGAGCGGCCCCGGTGTGGGCGCCGCCTCCCCAGAGCAGACCACAGTCGTCTCGGCCGGAAGCCACTGCTACTGCTTCTCCAGCTCGGACACGTACAGCAGGTGGTCCTCCGGGGACTTCCCGTGGGTTTTGCTGAGGTGCAGCTTGACGGCGTGCTTGCTCGCGAAGGTCCGGTTGCACAGTTTGCACTGGTAGGAGGTGCCCAGGTCCTCCTCGGAGGAGGCGGCCAGCAGCTTCTCGGACGGTGACTTGGTTTGTGCTATCTGACTGTTGAGCTGCTCGGTGGACAGTTTGGACAAGTCCCGGAGCCGGAAGCCCAGGTGCGACTCCAGGTGGCTGATATAGGTGGAGGGAGTCCTGATTTGTGACGCGCAGTCATTACAAAAGAACACGGGGTGGCCCGTGTCCAGGTTTTTGAGGAACTTGGTCCCGCCTGTCCTTCGGAGCTGGTACTTCACGTTGGCCAGCCAGTGGCTGATGGTGGTCATGGAGAGCCCCGTGAACCTGGAGATGTGCATGCGCTCCTGGGGGCTCAGGTCCGACATGATGAACTTGCCCTCCGAGGTCTGCCGCAGGCTGGCAGCGAACTGGGCCTGCAGGATCAGCAGGTGCTGCGGGTTCCAGTTGGACTGGCGGCCCTTCCTCTTCTGCGCCGGCGTCGCCTCCTCGGCCTCCTCCAGGGTGGCCCCGTCGACATCGGACTTCTCGGAGACGCTGGAGGGGGTGGAGGCCTTGGACGTGTGGCTCTCCGTCAGGTTCTTCAGCATGTCGGAGATGTCCGACAGGGCGTTCTCGCGCAGCGGCGAGCTCGCCATGAAGGACACCACGGCGGCCGTCTTCGCCGTCGCCGCGGTGGACGAGGAGGTGGCTGGGGACGTGGACGTGGGGGACAGGAGCACCGAACCCAGCGAGCAGCCCTTGTCACTCTTCCCTTTCGTCAGGTCGATGGGCTGGTCATGGCTGGCGTGGTAGAAATAGCGGTCCAGGGGGTCCGCCTTCTTGGCCGGAAGGGGCGGGGGCGTGGCCACGGCCGCCTTCTCGGCCAGACTGTTGCTCATCTTGAAGAGCATGCTCATGGGGTCCAGGGCCGGCAGGGAGGGCTTGGCGGCCTTGCCCAGGTGGATGTTCATGACGGACTGCAGGGCGCTCAGGGGGTTCACGAACGGCTGCTCGGGCGGGTGGTCGGTGATGATGGCGGTGCTGCTCAGGCTGCCGGCCGCGGGCTTGCCCGGCTCCTGGCTGTTCTCCACAGGCTCCGCCGGGGGGCTCGCCTCCTTGCCGCCTTCTCGCGGGGGACTGGGGCTGTGCTCCTGGCTGCGGAAGCCACCGTCGCCAGAGGCCTCCATCTTGATGGGTTCGCTGGCGTCGCTGCCGCAGGGGGATGGGGTGGCCCGCTTGGGTGGAGAGAGCTTGCCCTCTGGCTCCTTCATCTTCTCCTCGACCTTGGCCACTTTCTCAGTGACCTTTTTCACCAGCTCCTCCATGGCGTGGAAGTTGGTCTTGGGCATGGGCGAGGTCTGGCTGCTGGGCGGGGAGACCAGGGTCTGGCTCTTGGCGGGGGACAGGATCTCGCTGTTGCCAAACATGGGCTTCAGGGGCGCGCTCTTCCCCGATGAGCCCAAGGACAGCTTCATCATGTTGGGGAGCTGGTAGGCGGCGTGGATGCTGGGGTAGCCGCCCCAGCTGGGGGTGCCGTTCTGGGCCTTGTTGATGGCGGACGTCACGGTGTTCTCAAGGGACTTGAGGATGTCCAGCCCCCCCTTGGGACTCTCCTCCAGGTCGTTCTCCGTCAAATAGTGGTACTTGGAGGAGATGTCATACTTCTCTTCCTCTTCGCAGGGCTTCTCCTTGTCCTTCGGTTTCTCGTCGGGGACGGCTTTCTCCTTGTCCACTTCCTTCTTGACCTCTACGGTCAGTTTGGGGGACACGCTGGCCGGTGTGTGGGAGGGGGACGTGAAGGTGGTGGCCGCCAGGGGCACGGACTGCACCTTCTCGTCCAGCAGGGTGGTGATGGTGGGTGTGACGGGCGTCTCCATGATGGGCTTCCCCTTCTTCATGGCTGAGTTCGTGACCTTGATGAAGTGGCCGGTGACCATCATGTGGGCGGTGAGCTCCTGCAGGGAGTCGTGGGAGCTGCCGCACTCCATGCACTTGAGGATCTGGGACTTGCGGGCCTCAAAGTGCCAGGCGTAGCTGGCCCCGTTTTGGTGGCCATAGCGGTTGTTGGGTGTGATGTAGGGGTTGGCGTTCTTCTGCAGCACGTCGTTCGTGTCGGCCAGCGCGGCCTTGGGGGTCCCGCCCGTGGAGTCTGGGGAGCTGGGCAGCTCCAGCTCCGTGGGCACCTTCTTCCGAGCGGCGGGGATGATTTTGGCCGCAACGGGCGTGACGGGCTCCTTCAGAGGCACTTTTTGGTAGTGTTTCGTTTTGATCATATGTACGCTCAGGTCCTGCAGGGACTCAAACGAGTGGCCGCAGTACATGCACTTGAGCACCTTCTGGGCGTCCTCCTTCCCCTCCATCTCCAGCAGCGAGCGCTTGCGCGGCTTGGACCAGCGCTTGGGGTTGTTGTTGTCCGCCTCGTGGTTGTCGTCGCGGTAGTGGCCCGTCTCATTCATGTGCACCGTCAGCTCCACCAGCGTGTCATAGGCGGCGCTGCAGTCCCTGCAGCGGAACTTGCTGGCCCCCGTGAAGATGGAGCCGTAGAGCTTGCTGCTCTGCCGGTACAGCTGCACGGTGCTGAAGAGGCTGGGCTCGGGCAGCGCGCGGCTCGGTGACACCTGCTGCAGCGTCTTGGCCATGGCGCTCTGGTGCCAGTCGAAGCTGCCGCTGCCACAGCTGCTGCTACTGCTGCTGCTGCTGCTGCTGCTGCTGCCCGGGTTCTTCTCCGAGGCCGGCTGGTGCAGGTTGAGGCTGAGGGTGGACCAGTAGGAGTTGGACAGGAAGTTGTTGTACACGGCCTTCATCTGCTCCAGGCTGTCTGACACGGAGGTCTCCTCCAGCGCCGCCGCCCCCTCCTTGGTCTCCTCCTCGTTCTTGATGGAGCCGCTTTCAAAGTCGGCCATGCGGTCGCTGGCCTCGCTGATGTGGGACTCGCTGTCCATGTCGTGGCTGGAGAACTCGGCGGCCGGCGAGTTCTGGTAGCTGGCGCAGGGCTTGCTGAGCTCCTTCTCGGGGCACGCGTACTTGGCCGAGGGCTCCCCATCTGCCGGGCTCCCTTCGGGGTCCAGCTCTTCCTCCACCAGGGCGGCAGCCTTGAGCTCGTCGGAAACATAGGCTGCGCGGTGACAGGTGGGAAGGTGGGCAGGTGCGACAGAAAGAGGAGAGACCGGGAGGAGAAGAGAAAGAGAAGAAAGCGTTAGTGGGTGTTGGTCTTACCTGGAATATTTTCTCAGCTCCTGGGAAAACGCCGCAAAGCCGGTGGGCACATTTATTTGTAAAATTAAATAGTTACAATGTGGTGTTTCTTTGGAGTACAAAAAAATATCTGCTCTTCAAACATAATTTGCCACCTTATTCTTCTCAAGGGGCAACAGCTTGAAATTAAAACTAAATTTGAAATTAATGAAGCACGTTCTGGAGGTGGCATTCATTCCTAAAGTAATAAATTACTTGTATCAACCTCAGAGACAGCAGTTCCTGTCTGTCAATTAATATGTCTTATGCTTCTCCTACCCCTAATGCATTTCTTAACAGACAGATTCACCATTTAAATTAAGCAAGCATTTTTTACTCATTACATTTTTGAGGCTCAATCTTTAATAAATATAAAGGACAAAAACATCAATGAAATTTTTACGAAGTAAATTACCAATTGAAGTAAATTAAAGATGAGATTTTGTGGCATTTTTCCCTCTTATCCTCTGGAAAAGCGGGTCTTCTGGAAGCTTAGCGTGTGTGTCCTACCAAGAGATGGGCACCGGTGTGCTCCTGACGGGAGGGAAGACGGACCGCGGCCCCGCCCAGGCCCTGCGCCCGTCCACACGGCCGTCCTGCCGCCTGCACACACACCGGTGCAGGTGAGGTCAGAGCACGCTCGGGCCATTGGTATGCAGCGCTCACTCCTGCTGTGTCAATATATACAAGACCTTCCTGTGGACCTTACAAATGTCAAAGTGTTTGCTCTTTAGACTACTTTGTCAATATTTACTCAGCACCAGCCTCCCGGGTATCCCGGGACCCTGCCTCTCCGGAAGCCAGAGGCTCGTGTGTAAACCCGCATGCAGGTCCCAAGCCAGTGTGGGGGGTGGGGAGGGAGAGGGGGCGCCGTGGCTTCAGAGGCACACGCCCAGGGGTGCGAGGCCCAGAGAACACAATGACCTTTTTCATTCTCTTGAACTCGGTGACTTGGGGTGCTCCTTAGTGGAGCCCGCTGGGCCCTGAACTCTGAGTGGGGCTGCTGAGGACAGGACACTGCCGACGTCACTCGTTCACTGGGTCCCCAGGACGCGGAGCCCTGTGGCGAGTCCCAATCTGAAGCCAGAGGAGAGGGGGCCACCACGGCCTGCCCCTCACCCGTGCGCAGTCGGCCAGCGGGAAAGTGCGTGGGAGGCCACAGTGCCAGCCGCATGGCCGACTGAAAACAGAAACAGACTCTTGGGAAGAAAGAGCAGCTTCACGCATGGGCTTCACGGCCACGCGACAGAGGTGCCCTCGGTGGGTTTCATGCCGAAACGGTGCGGGACTCAGACCAGAGAGGACCCGCAGACGCGCCCACGGGCTTCCAGCGGGCCCGCCCTCCTGCTCCTTCCCAGGCCCCGGTCTGACACCTCGTTTTCTGCGCTGAGAAGCGGTGACGTCCCCACGGGGGGCAGGGGGGCTGTGTCCTGGGTACCCGTGGTGGGACCAGCCCTAGGGGCAGGGACACTGCTCCTGGCACACAAGGGAGCGAGTCCTGTGCTCGAGCAGCAGCGTCCTTCTGAGGGACAGAGGGCGGGCCCTGCTCCGGCCCTCGGAGGTGCGACACGCTGGGGGGACCCTAAGTGTGAGGCCGTGCACAAGTTAAAGGCTGACAATGGGCAGGGTCCACGGGGGGCCTGGCCGCTGGGCTGGCCACGCTGATGCAGGGGACGCGTGTCCTGGAAAAGGGACAGAAAGGGAAACTGCAGGGGTTCGCCCTGTCCCCCCACTTCCTCAGCTCACAGCACAGCGTGGAGGCCTGGCTCACAAACCCCCATGGCCAGCATTCAGGGTAGGGCAGCCGGGAGGGGCTCCCCTCGGTCCTGGCAGACGGGACGCAGGGCAGACGGGTCAGAGCACCTGCCTCCGGGAGCCCGGCCATGCGCACGGGGATGGATCTCGGCACTCATCTCCCAGAGCCACCCAGGAACCAGCCCTGGGCGCGCTGCTCCCACTGCAGCCCCGGGAACTCAGTGTGGGAGAGGCAGGAATCCGACTCGGCCCTGAAGCCCAAAGAAGCAGGGTCACAGGACAGGGAAGAGCCCACTGTGCCGTGAAGGCCACCAGTGAAGGGGAACCTGGTGGCTCCCCAGTCCACCTCCCACCCTGGAGCGCGTGGCCCCCAGAGCAGGGACCCAGAAGCCTCCGTGCAGGCACCGCCTCCCCACTGCTGGCCTGGGGCCCTCGATGGTCCCACTGACAGATGAGCGATGCCTGCGTGAATGAACGGACCACAAACGCCCACCACAGACAACATCTCCAACCTCCTCAACAGCTGCCCCTGCACCGAGGTGATGGAGACTCCAACCGTCCCAGAGCAGAGCAGCGGGCTGGTCTGACCTAAGTCCTTCCTGGGTCGATTCTGAGTGGTGGGCGTGTCAGCAGGGCTACTGCATACGGGCCTCTGGGCTGGCAGGACACAGAACCCACCGGAGGGGTCTCCTTGCAGGGCAGCAGCCTGGGCCCTCCCCAGCCCCTCTGCACAAAGGCAGGGTCAGCACTGCTTTCTCCTGAGCAAACGGCAGTGGCCGGGGCAGTTCTGCAAAAAGGGGGGCCTCACGGCAGCCACCCCAGCAGCACAGGCATGCAGGGAACCACAGGAGCGAACAAGGTCGGTTTCATTCCCCCCGGGGTTCCAAGGCATGAGTTTCCCTCCCGGATGAGGCCTGGCAGAGTGGGCCACCCTTCCCGTCACCCCTGTCTCTCCTCTGTGAACAGTCAGGCCCTGACCAGCAAGACGGTAACCCGTCCCCGGGGTCCCTGGCGCTCAAGGCCAAGGGCACAGGCTAGATTCAACAGTCCTGGGTGGAGATACATGTTCATGAGAAAGAAAACCCTCAGAGTTACAGAGGCTTCCTCCATGACAGCCCGAGACCCCTGGGACATCAAGAGATAAGCAGCCAACAGGCGGTTCACCTGACGCTCACGCGTGCATGCTGAGCCTGTCACCGGAGCTGCACCTGACCCGCTCGGTGGCCCAGGGTGGACACGCCTCCCTCCTGCAGCCACGGGCACTGGAACTGTGACCCCTAAAGGAAACAGTGCCAAGCCCCCGCTGGGACCCCAGGAGGAATCAGTGGCGGTGGAAAGGGGATTTGACTGAACTCCAGGGGGAATCACGCAGAAGGCGCTGTCCTGGACACACAGCGGCCTCCACGTCAGGGGACGCTCCATCCCAGTGGGTTCCACGTGCCTGCCCTCCAGGCCCGAGTCCCTCCCATGGCTCCCAGGGCTCCCCTGTCCGAGACCTGGCAGGGGATGAGGGGCTTGCCCGGAGTGAAGAGCCCTCAGGAACCTTACCGGCACTAACTCACTCATCGCTGGTGGCAGGGAAGGGCACATTGACAGGAATATCCACGTAGCTGGGCCGGAGGGGGTGCCGCAGCGCACAGCGTGCCTCGGGGCGGAGGCAGCGGAGCTGAGGGCACCCCATAGGTCTGCACTCTCCAGCCACCGGGACTGGGGGGACACGGGAAAGGGGACACAGGGAACTGCTGGGTGAGAGGCCCCATGACACAGGCCTGGGCCTCGTCCCTCGGGCAGCCTTGAGCTGTGGGCGGTGGGAAGGAGGAGGTCAGGGAGGAGAAGTGGTGGGAAATGAGAGCAACAACCAACCGAGGCGGAGGAACGCCCCCTGACCCAGCACAGGCACCCAGGCCGCAGCAGGACTTCCGGGGGGAGGCAGCCGAGGACCAGGCCTGGCCCCACACACCGCCCACCCATAGCCCACCCACAGCCCACTCACTGCCCACCCACAGACCACCCACTGGGCTCACCCACCGGGCCCACAGCCCACCCACTGGGCCCACCCACCGGGCCCACAGCCCATCCACCGCCCACCCACCACCACTGACTGGACCCACTCACAGCCCACTCACGGGCCCATCCACCGGCCCACAGCCCACTCACCGGGCCCACCTGGCTGAGTTCCTGGGGGAGGGCGTGTTCCAGTGGGGGAGGCGCCTCAGACCCCTGACCACTCTGGCTGCCCTGGTCCCCGCAGCCCAGTCCCTGCCGGGCCACCTTCTCCAGGGGAGCGCTGCCCCGTGTCAGGTCAGCCCCGGTCTTGAGCCACCGCCTTCCTCTCTGTGGGAGAAAGCCGACCTCTCACCCTGCTCTAATCACACCTGGGAATCCAACCGCAGGGGTCCATTTCACACAAAGGGCTGCCCGCGGTGCCTCTGGGTGCGTTCACAGGGCTCCCTCTGTGCACGCGCGGCGGGAGCCCCTCTGACAGTCACCCAGGTGCTACGAGAGCCCACCCCAGGGGCCGCTGGGAGGCCTGGAGGGTGCGGGGCAGTGCCGCAGGCGGGTGCTCGGTCTGGGCCAGGGATGACACAAGCTCTCTCTGGCAGCTCCCAGCTGCCCGATGCTCAGGGCCCCGGAAGGTGACAGCCAGGATGGGGTACGTCCCGCTGGCTGCCGCGGGGCGGGGCTTCGAGGAGCAGCACTGAGGAGAAACGTCCTTCTGGTGCCAAGAGAGCAAGGAGATGACAGAGGGGGTGGTGGGTGGAGGAGCTTAGCCAAGGTGATGGCAACACCACGGTGAGTGGACCGAGTTGTGGGCCCGTTAGGACACTGGGAAGGGAGCAGAGAACGTCCCCGTCCGCAGAGCACGGGTCCTGCCTCCACCGCCTGGGGACTGGGGTCACAGAACCTCGCTCGAGCTGTCTGAGTGATGCGGGCGCAGCCTCTAGGGGCAAAGAGAGAGCGGCGTTCTTGCGTGTTCCGGGAGACGGGGGCCTCTCGGGCAGCCCTCGGCACTGCAGCTTCCCTGGGACCAGGAGGAGCCCAAAGGGACAGTGGGCCGCGGGCTGGGCGCACGAGGCGTGGTTCTGGGGTGTGGACTTCTCCCAAGGCTGCAGCACTGGGGCCGTCTCCCCCCCAGTGAGGTGGGAGTGTTAATTCTGAGCGCGTTGATGTGATGTGATGTGTGAGGTGCCGGCCCGGCCCGTTGGTGGCACCTGCTAATGAAGCTGGGAAGTTCTCACCAAGGTAAAGCGTGGCATCGCTGATGGGTGGGTGACCGGCGGGTTTAGGCTGTAACAGGCCTCTGCCGACCCTAGGAGGCAGTGACAGCGAGACCCAGGACCCCTTTCAGGCGTTGGAACCCCAGCCTGTTCCGAAGACGCGGACGCAGCATCTAGGCAGGGCCCCTTCCTGCAGATGCTGAGGAGAGCAAGGCCTGGGGCCCCAGGAGCCATGACTGGAGCCCCCACCCCCGGGTTAGGCAAGAGCCTCATCCCATCACTCCAGCAGCCCTCAGACCAGCCCCGCCCCCGCCCCAGGACCTCCCATAAGGCAGATGGCGCAGAGAGGAAGTCAGGGCGATAGAGCCCCTGGACAGCTCCAAATGCACACGTTTCCGGGAATCCGCTCGGCTGCAGTGGGGCACCAACCCCACCCCAGAGAAATAAGTACCACGGACACAGTCACACTGACAGCCACCGGCTTAGACAGAACTTCCCAATGGAGAGTGAATACCCACTCCATGCGGGGACATCTGAGCCACCTTTGTTCTTGGCTTCAAGCCCATATGAGCCACGGGGGCACCAAACCCCCAGTGCAAGTCCCTCGCCGCCAGACCGCCGGGCAGAACCGCCAGGCAGAACCGCCATCCAGCCCAGCCCGGTGGTGGTAGAGGCTGACAATCAGTCTGCCTGCTAACCCGGGACCGTCTATCGGGCAAAGCTAAGTCCCAGCAAGAGAGGTGAAGAGGGTAAAGCCCCTGTGGGGATGGCAGGTGCCCACGTTGCCTGCCCACCTGGAGCAGAGTCTAAGTCTGCACCCTTTCCTATGCCCTTTGCATCTGTTAGTTCACAAAACCCAGGAGGCAGACCCAATCAATCACGGGTCTCAGGACGGAGAGAACAACTTCCTCCCGGCGGCAGATTCTCTCACCGTGTGGACTCCAGACAACAGCAAAAGCAGCTGGTAACTTCCTGAAGCGGCGGTGTGCTTGGAGTCCCACACCACCTGTGCGCAGAGGTCAGCGTTCTAGTGCCTGGACAAGGTGTGCCTGAGACACCGTCGGCTCTGGGCCTGGGAGCTCCTGAGGGAGGAGAGGGACCCTCACCAGGGAGCCTGGAGTCCCCAGTAAGGCAGGTGTGGGACCCAGCGGACCCCTATCTGTCCACAGTGACCTCACAACCTGGGGGACCACAGCTGAGAACAGGGCGATGGGTTGGGGGAAGTGGGGCAGCCTTGACGACGGGCCTGTTCCGCGTGGGCTGTGTCTGTGCCAGCCCAGTGCTCACGAGGCCTTTCCGCTGCTCCCCCAGCGCCCAGCGCTGTGTTCAGGGAGCAGTGATAGATGGTTTTCATGAAAGAGGAGTCAATTCACATGGACGAGGGGCAACTGCGTCACCAAACCCATCTACCCTTCCATCCACCCACCATCCAACATCCACCCACCCACCAAACGACCCCCACCCCCCAGCAAACAACCATCCCTTCCTTCATCTATCCACCCATCCACATATCCACCCATCTATCCGCCATCCACCCACCATCCAACATCCACCCCCCACCAAACCACCCCCACCCCCCAGCAAACAACCCATCCCTTCCTCCATCCATCTACCCATCCACCCACCCATCCATCCACCAAACCATCCCCACCCCCCAGCAAACAACCCATCCCTTCCTTCATCCATCCACCCATCCACCCATCCACCCATCCACCCATCTATCCACCATCTACCCACCATCCAACATCTACCCACCCACCAAACCACCCCCCCAGCAAACAACCCATCCCTTCATCCATCCACCCATTCACCCATCCACCCATCCATCCATCCATCCATCCACCCACCCACCCATCCAACCATCCATCCAACCATCCACCCATCCATCCATCCACCTACCCATAGATCCACCCACCCAATGACCCACCCCTTCATCTACATGCATATGATACTAAATACATTCTCTCCATGCTTTCAGGTGAGGAAGAGGTTACCAAAGTGAACAGCAGAGTCACAGTCAAAGGGCCTTGTTTAAGGAGCTCAGAGAGCATTGGAGGGTCACGCCCACACCATCCTCAGCTTGACGTTCCAGGGCAGCATCACCCAGCTCCATCTCACCTTCCCCGCCCGTCTCACTGCCCACGCCACCACACGTGCCTCTTTCCCGGGAAGGGTTCTTTGGTCTCATCGTGGCTTCTGCCGTTCCTTCCACATGGCGCCTGATGCTCCGTTTTCCCACATCGCTGCCCTGCCTGCCAGCACCCTCCTCCTCCCGCCTCCTCTCACGTCCTTTCTCACCTGTCTCTCTTTAATTTCAGCGACGAGACATGGATGGAAAGGCCTCTTTCGGTTCTAAATGCTAGAGAAACATTGGCATTATTGTCTGCATGTCTCTCCTGGCGTTTATCTCCCATGGTGTTTGCAATGGCTAACCGCATGCATGAACGGTCTCTCCATACACATCACAGGGGCTGGGACTGCACTCCTTGCCCCGCCCCCTCACGCGACCCGCATAAACAGCCATAGTAACTCCTGGCCCAGGTCCCACAGTGGGTAGGCGCTGCTTAGGGTGAGTGCCACCAGACAAGTGTCACCTCAGGCAGAAGTCCCCCAGCTTCCTCCACTCTCTCCAGTTCAGGGCAGAGCAGCCTGCATGTCCTCCCACCTCACATCCATCACCTCCTCCCACGCCACAGAGCAGAGGCAGGAGGCAGAGGGTCAGGGCGTGCACTCGGTGACTGCGGCTACATGTGGTGAGAGCTGCCTGGGTGGGCGAGGACACTGCCCCCAGGGCCTGCACACGCTGGGTGCCTGAAAAGCTCTTTGAACGGAATCAAACGTTCCCCAGTACAGAAGGCAGACGTCATGCTTGCTTTTTTTGGTTTGTTTTGATTCCCTGACCGAGAAGACAAGCAGCATCTCCGTGAGGAATCACTAAAAACCCAGATCGGGTGTCAACACACAGGAGCATCCTGCCCCCTGAAGCTGGGCCTCACAGGTCGGCACCCCCATAGGGAGGGAGCTCTGGAACACCCCAGGGGAGGGCACGCCAACATCATGCCCATTTAATGGACCGAGAGACTGAGGCTCAGGGCGTGGGGTGGGCGGGGGGAGTGGGAAGTACACGTGCAGAAGCAGCTTCCTACTCCCCAGGTCAAGAGGCGACGTGTCTTTTCATCTGAAAACAGACACGGAGGGCTGCTTTCCAGTCAGGGAACCTGGGAGCTCCCGAGTCAGGTGCCGGCTCTGCGGGGGTGGGCACAGGCAGAGTCCCCACCTCGGGAAATCATGGCATTTCAAGAGGGGCCCAACGCTGCCCCGCGCTGCCCGCGCCTCCTGCACAAAGCCCCTGGAGGCCCCGCCTGGCCCTTTCCCCCGCTGCCCCGCTGCCTCCGAGGGGACAGTCTGGGCCACCACGGGGAGGACAGCATGTCACAGGAGCAGAGACACTTGCCAAATGCCTTTCCCTTACAAGCACCCCCATCATGACCTGCGTTAATGAAGTTAATTGAATTTAAGATCAATAATGGTTAATTATTGCAATTTGACATTCAGAGACGAATGGCTCCAAGACAGAGCAGTGTGTGTGTGTGTGTGTGTGTGTGTGTGTGTGCGCGCGCGCGCGCACACGTGTGTGCAAGGTGCGGACTCTCCCTGCGAACGTGAGCACCTCCCCTGAGCAGGATCCCACGGCCCCATCGATCCCGGGATCTGATCGACCTTCCTCTGAGGACCGCGGCTCCGCCAGACCCAGGAATGTTCTGCACACAGCTCTAACCCTGTCCCTCCACCCCACGCCCATGCACACGGCTCTAACCCTGTCTCCCCACCCCCATGCACACGGCTCTAACCCTGTCTCCCCACCCCTATGCACATGGCTCTAACCCTGTCCCCCCGCCCATGCACACCGCTCTAACCCTGTCCCCCCGCCCATGCACACGGCTCTAACCCTGTCCCCCCGCCCATGCACATGGCTCTAACCCTGTCCCCCCGCCCATGCACACGGCTCTAACCCTGTCCCCCCGCCCATGCACACGGCTCTAACCCTGTCCCCCCGCCCATGCACACGGCTCTAACCCTGTCCCTCCCCCCACACTGCCGCCCATGCCTGCCGAGCACCAGAAATCCCCAGAGAGGGATTGGAGGGGCTGCAGGGACAGGCAGCTCCCACCGAGGCAGAGCCTGTGGTCCCGACCCAGGTAACCTCACTGCACAGAGACAGTGCTCACAGACCAGGGCAGTTAGATATGGTCATAATCGAACACCAGTTTTCTTTCTTTTTTACATCAAAGACGGCCTCAATTTAACATAAAAAAAAAAAGCCTAGCTGGAAAAGTAGGTTACAACTAGCTTCCTGTGGGATGGCCTCTGGGGGTGGGGCTCCGGGCGGCAGGGGGGCGGGTCCAGGCCTCTCTCCTGCTGACAGGACTACGGGGCCTGCCCAGGGGCCCATCCCTGGCTCCTAGGGGAAGTTTACTTTCCCGGAGGGTTTCTCTGGAGAAAGTCACATCCAGGAACTTCTGGACCGACACCCCTCCCCACACACGGAGTCCGTGGGGCACGCACTGGGGCGACTTCTCAGGACCGAGGGGCGTGGGAGGAGGGTGCTGACTGGAGCACTGGCAGCGGGTGCACGGGAGCGCCTGATGTGAGATTATGCAAAACCGCCGTGGCGCGCATCATCTCGCGTCAATCACTTGAAAGATCTCTGAGAGCATGTTTACGTTAAACACGGTTCGGGAGGAGCTCCTTGAGGCTGTATCAGAGCAGTTTCCCTGCCATTAGCGAGTCTCTCAGGCGCTTTCCTCCTGGGCTGTGATGGGACGGTGGTAGCGGGCGCGGTGGGCCTGTGAGGGAGGCAAGAGTCCGGGGGCCACTCCTGCTGGAAAGACGCAGGCAACTGCGACATCAGGCCTGAGGGACGTGAGGGACCCAGTCCCGTGTTTCGGAGGGAGGACGGCAGGGCCCTCCCGAGTCCCAGAAGGCGGTGCCCCACGCAAAGCAGCCCTGCCTGTCCCCCACCTGGTGGCCGGCCCACGTGCCAGCGGCACCTTATGTAACCAGGCACACGCAGGCGCACAGGCACAACTGTTGGGATTAAAATGAGACGGCCACAGCCAGCACATCACTGGGCCAGCGCCTCGTCCCGGTCTCGCCATACTGCGCACGATGCGGGCGGCGTGGAAGTAACCAGATGAGGGGCCTGGCACCGGGGTCCAGCTGAGCCGGACGTGCCCAGAGAGAGGCTCCAGCGTCGTCACAGAGCCGGCACCACAGGGACGATGGCAAGGCCCACCGAGGGCCCCGTGGCGGCGACGCAGGGTCGGGACGGAAGGAGTCACCTGGACACTCAGGAGCCCTGGCCAGGCCGCCCGACAGCGCAGTGACACGACCGGCAGTGACGTGGTGTGACGGCAGCGGGGAGGCCTGGGCCTCTTCTTATTCTTGTTTTCGGGCGTTGTGGAGGTTTTCTTGCTCCCTCGCCCGTCTCCTCACACCACCCACTTCTCACGTGAGGACACTGGGTCCCACTGAGTGCCCAGCTGGTCAAACAGAGCCAGGATGTGAACTCGGGTCTCCTGGCTCCTGAACCGCCTCCCTGCCCCCCCAACACCAGGGACATCAGTCGCCGCAGCTGCCCGGGCTGCAAGCATGTGGTGACGCTGCTTACACTTCCAAAGGCGGGGGAGTCCGTGAACCCACGTGTATGAGCCCCCAAATCACCTTCATCTCAGAGAGCAAGTCTGCACTCGGAGATGGAGCCCAGGGCTGACTCCCAGGTTCTCAGGGTGACCTCGTGCCTGGGCTGCAGCCCAGGGTCCCCCGGACCCCAAACCAGGGCTGAGCCGTGACTCCCCACCACAGCCAGCTACGGGGTCGGGACACGGGCCCCACGGAGAGGGAGTGAACTCACAGCCTTCGAGGCGGGCCAGCGTTTGCCGTTATTTCAGAAATGTTGTTATATTTAAACCAAAATGGATTCTTTTTAAGAGATTCTAGAATCTGATGTTTATTAAGTCCAGCTGTCTCCTCCCCATTCCCAACCACATCCATTTCCCTAATGGATCTTTATGAGTGTGTATTTGCTTTTCCCCAAAACGCTACGCACGCTGTCACTTTTCTCATCAAGCCGTAGGATGGACACTAACACAGAGGCGCCACGTCCACCTGAAACTGTCCCTCTGGACCCCAAGTGAGGCCTGAAGTGAGGCCACAGGACAAGACAGAAACTCTGGGAGCTAAGGTTCTAGCCCAACAGGCCCCACGGGGCGGGTTCTGAGTGCCCACGGCTCCTGGAGGGGTCAGGCCATCTGCATTCGCACAAAGGGACACCCCCATGAGGCCGCATGCCCGACACAGTGACCCTCAACATAAACCTGAACAAACAATTCCAAACAAACGTACCCCCAGTGAGCGTGCTCGGTAAGAGAACGCGTCGGCGGCAGGTCTGCTGCCTGACGTCTGATCCCCGCAAACATGCGGCCGTGCCGGGCGCCCACAGCCGATGGGAAAAGTCGGGAGTGTGTGAGCCGCGTAAACTGATCCATCGCCACAATGCCCGTCAGTGCCCGGGCTGCACCTCTCTCTCCAGGAGGCACGGGCCTGGCTGGACGGGGCACTCCGTCGACACAGCCAAGGTCACCAGCCTGCAGGAGGGCTCTGTCCACAGGCCACCTCCTGGTCCAGCCGTCACCATGGGGCTGCTCAGTGGACAGGACTGGCTCAGGCGTGAGGCTCAGGTGCTGGGCGCTGCTCACCCCGCCTGCCGGCTCTCCTCCTTCCCACCAGGCCCCGCAGTGCAAAGACCCACTAGGGCAGATGGGTAAAACCCCACAGCCCCGACAGGTGTGGGCGCTGGCCCAGGGGTAACCCGGAGCGCTGGGACAACTGATGTGGCTGTGGCCCATGTCAGCAAAGCAAACAGGCCTCAGAAAGACGCCGGTGAAGGCAGGGCAGCCACCCTAATAATGACAGCTAACACTCGGCGAGTCCCTGGGGCCCGGCGCCCCGGCCTGCCACGTGCCCACGGGGATTCCCACAAGTCCCACGACGTGCACACGTGCTGTGGGAATCGCACGGACAGGACTCGGAGGAACATGCTGACGGTGACAGGACCAGGGTCCTGTGACGGTGCAGAACCGGGACTGGGACGCAGCTCCCGGACTGTCCACCTTCCTGGTGGAGCCGGGCCCCACGGGCATCCTCAGGTATTTACAGAAAGAACTGGCAAACTGGGACCCTAGCCCCCCAAAAAGGTAATCTCCAGTTTTTAAAATATCAAAACCTTCAAGTGTATAATTAAATTAATCATCATAAATTACTTTTTAGCGCCGAGAGTTGGATTTATAATATCGCTCTCAAACCTCTCTGTGAGATTTAAATATTTTATAGCATATGTGAGTCAGGAAATGTGTCTGAAGGGCTTACACATCGCTACAGAGCAGCAGACTTTGACAAAAACTGTAGCACAACTGTTTCTGAGGTAGTTTGTAAGAATTATTTATTTCCATACCAGTTAATTATGATGGGAGTCTTTGTTGAATGCACAAGCATTAAAAAAGTGCTGATATTTTATGCATCTTTAACTGGAGTGCGGCTCCCCGCAGCGCACTGGTGGCTCCGTGACATTTAGCATTCACTCACAGCAACTGTAATAAGGGGTTTGATTGCTTCCTTTGCAGACGCGGTAATTTAATAACTGTGATCAGTTGCATAAATTTACTATACAACCATCTTAAGTTAGCCACATTAAAATTAAGCAAAATTGTAATCTGTTGACAGATTATTGCTACTGAACAATTCTACTAAAAGCATTTCAGATCAGCTTGTAAAAAATACCGCCGTTTCTTCCTTCCCCACCCCACCTCCAGGCACCCCACCCACACGCCACCCCCGGGCCAGGAGACAACCTCATGGCGTTCTTCACTTCCTGCCACATCACCTGACCTGTGGCCTTCGCTACCCGAAACGTGTTGTGTGGTGGATCCTGCTACCTTTTGGAAGGGGGTGGGGAAGGCAGTGGGCCACTTCCTTCTTCCTTTCTTCCCAGGTTTCTCTGCGGCACTCTGCACCCATGGCATTGGAAGGGCACCTCCCACATGGAGCTCTTGGGAATACAAGGATCGGGTCCCCAACAAAGACAGAGCCCTGACCAGACCTTAGCGGGAGGGGAGGGGATGCCCGGCCTCCGGAGCCAGGTCTCGCGGCCGGCACCCCGAAGGAGGGAGGAGCGCAGAGGCCTCCTCCTTGCTCAGAGGCTGAAGGAGCCCTCCATGCGCCAGGGAGCAGGCAGCAGAGGCCCGGGCCATGGCAGGCTCGCCTGCGGCATTGGGATGAAGAGGAGGGCCCCCCCGCTCCCCTCGGAAGCCAGGTGGGCCGATCCTGCTGGGGCCCGTGAGCTGACTCCAGAGCAGCGTGTAGCCGAGCAGCAAGCAGGAAGACGGTTTCTGATGCTTCCCAGCAAATATCTTTAACCATCTGTTTACACTTCCAAATACGCTTCCACATTTCCAATTTTATCAGTGTATAAAAAGAATATCTGTGTGTTTTTTTATCGTAAATATCTTGTGATGCTTCTTTACATAATTCAAGAGAAATTTAAAAAAAAAAATTCACTCGAAAGCCAGCAGGAGCACAGACCGGTTTAAACTTCCCCTTACATAGAGGTTTGGGGGGCAGCCACTCAAGGGGGTCGAGGCTTTTTCGTAGGGCAGGGTCAAATGTCAAAGGTGACTGCCTGCCTGGCAGGAAAGAGGTGTGTCCTCCCTGAGCAAACAGCCGGAACACGGAGCACTGGTTCGGGGGCCCTGCATATGCAGCCTGTCACTTCAGATCAAGCCGGGGTGTCCCCCCGACAGGTGATGTGAGGGGCTGGGCTGCCAGCCTCCCGCGGAGCCGAGCCCACTGCTGCGCATGACAAATTGGAAGGGACTTCTCGACCAAATTTCCTGCCAAGAGACCTAACAGTCAAATGTCTGTCTTCTTCTCATCACCAGGGACTGACGCCACAGCCCTGACACGGTGTCTCCGTTACTTAAAGACGGAGTTAATGGAAAAGGATCCAGAAACGTGAGGCTGTGAAACTTCCATAGGCCAAGCCAAAGAAACTTCCAGCATTGGCTCCTTTGTCCTCGGAAGGCACGCGTGTGTGCACGTGCATGGGTGTGTGTGCATGTGTGCGTGTGACAGACCATCACTTCCTCAGGCAGCAGGGAACGTGGTGTCTGCCACTGCCACCATTACCTGCATTTCCATGTAACCAATTGAGCTACCCTGGGCCAGGTTTGTTTGCTTCTAATTATAACTAATTATGTTTCTAAATATATTCTTTAGGGTTACCACGTGTATAAAAACGGAGGTAGGAAAGAAAGAAAATGCATCGGGATTATTAAAAGAAAGAGGAACATACTAATTAGCTAACTAGTATACTCATTTCAATGTTTAATAATATTTGTAACATCCCAGCATGCACTGCAGAATACAAATCACCCACAGCACCACCTGGGCGCCCCGGGACGGGGGTTGCTTCTCTCCGGAGCCTTGCAGCCCTGGCTTCCACATGTTCTTTGAGTGTTTCTTTGCATCCCACCCCATTTCACCCCCACAAATTTAAAAAAATAGAAAATTTTGTTTCCCACCAAAGCCTTTTCACCACCACGTCTACGAAGCACAACCCAATTCCATAACTTTTCCCCATCACGTGGAAGCTGCCTCCGCCCATCTCTGTCCCGCAAGGCTGGGTGGACATGGGAGCAGGCGCCACCCTTCCCTCTGTCTCCTCCCTCTGCTCGGGCCTCCCTCCCCTGTGCTCAGAAGGTTCCAGGCTTGTGTGGCCTGTGATAGCCCAGCTGTGATGGCGGAGAAGGTGGGAGCGATGCAGCGATGCACAGGGCAGAAAAGCGCAGGCATGGGGACCTGACCCCACCTGTAAGGGGAGCGCCTCTCCCTCCACCTGAGCAGGACGCAGGGCCGGGTGGCACCCCATTGGGGCCCAACAATGAAAACCAGGTAACGGCCAGAACCCAGGGGGCCTGGCCGTCCCCGGGGCTTGCCTCCTTCCAAGTCCACTTCCGACCGTGGGTCAGCCCAAGACAAACAAAGCCCTAACAGAAATGTTACCGAGGAAATAATAGCCATTTCCAATGATAATACACAATTTTAGCCCCGACGCTTGGCTGATTTAGGTGTTCGGCCGACGCGTCAAGCAGCCTGCCTTCCACGGGCGGGCCTCTAATGGGTAACTGGCAGGCCTGGCAGCCTTATTTCTGCTTTAGATTTGGTTTGTCACTGGGTCTCCATTACCTGCCATTCATCTGTGATCTCTTTGGACAGGCCTGATCAAAAGATGTCATTTGACCTACTCCACTTGGCAGGAACTTGTATGACTCTCATAAAGGGGCCACCCCAGCTATAAATAAAATGACATTATTATTTTTCTGTCCCATCATGTAGGAGAGACAATTATGATAATGCAGTGTCTGTCATCAGGAGCCAGCAAATTGCTAGCTCTCACGCAACTGTTTAGCTTTCTTATTTGTTTTTTGTCTGTTTTCCTCCATTTCAAGTTGAAGATAAAGCGGAACTGAAATCCCTAATGCTCCGGCTCCCACTCCGAGTCTCGGGCCTCCTCCCGTGGCGCTGACACGCAGGTGTGGCCACAGCTTGTGCCTGTCAGTGTTGGGAGGTTGGCACACCAGGCACCTGGGATCAGGCCTGTCCTGCACTTATCATTTCGAAAATAAGCTAAAGTCTGAAGTTAGAACCGGGAGAGATTACTGCAGAGAGATCATCCTCGTGGCCAGGGTTTATGACCTTAACCAAGTCATAATAAAGGAAATGTATTGGCAAGTTCACCGGACAAGCAAAATGGAGACGGAGCCCACAGCCCGGCGGCCATCCTGGTCCATCTGTCGGTCCCTTCTCCAGCGGGGACCAGCCATGTGGGCCCATTCCCAGGAGACTGGCCCGCATCCCTCTGGAGATGGAGGTTGGGGTGCTCAAGAGTGGCTTCCCCCTGGGGGGGTGAGAGCTCCATGTGAAGACATAACTGACTCAGTGGTCATTCTCCAGTGGCCAGAGCCTGTGTGGACCGGAGGCAGCTATCCCCCCCAACCCCCCCATGTGCCAGGAACCTGCCCACTCAGCGGTCTCCACCCAATCAGTGCTCTTGCTTGGGAAGACTGACACACCGTCCAAGACGCCTGCTAGATTCTGGCTGTGGCCGCTCAGACTCACATCTTCCTAGAGCGAGGGAGGAAGCAGGAATCTCTCAAACAGGCACCAAGTCCAACACCTCGTTCCATGAAGGAGAAAATGAGGCCCAAACAAGGTGGAGGACGGCCCAGAGGTACCGAGGGAATGGAGGATGGTGCTGGCACGGAATCCAGAGCCCTGCTTCCCGGTCGGGCCCCCACAGCGCCGCGCCGCCTGACGTCTTCTCTGAGGCCAGCCCAGAGCTCACCCTCCGGTGGGTCTGACCATGGCCATGCTGAGCCAGTTAGGGTGACAGGCTCGTCCAGGTTGTCAAATGCGAGTCCTGCATGGCGGAGTCCTCCAGGCCCAGGCAGGGGAACAGCCCGTCAGTCCCTGGGACACATTTGCGACCGGAACAAGCACGTCCCTCGAAGTGGTGCCCGCCGCGCCCCAAGGAGGGCTGAGGTGGAGGTGGGCTCCCAGGACCCGCCCCGCTCTGTCTGCATAGTCTCAGGGCGCCAGCACTGCCTTTTTGGTCATAAAGCAGGGGGCTCGACCTCTCGCCGGCTCCATTTCCCATCTGTAAAATGTGGGTAACGGAACTCACCTCCAAGGGTTTTTATGGGAATTCGATGGGATCATTCATATAAAGTATTTAACATGGGGTCTGACACATAGTGGACGCGTAATTCATATTTCTCCTCAAACCTACCACCTATTTCCCTCCAAAAAAGCCACCGTACTTCAATAATTTGTCCTCAAAACACAACTCAATTAATCCCAGCGGGTAACTGGAAATAGAGAAATCAGTCCTATTCCCGCTCTGAAACATCTATTTCTACTGTTTCTTTGATATATAACTGACAAATCACCTCTAAAATGTTTCTAATGCCCATGGATATTTCTTTCCTCATGATTCTTCCCACCCACCAATCCCAAAACAACTCATCTACCTTTGATCGCTATAAATTAGTTTTCAACTTCAAGAATTTTGTAAGCGGATCATCCAGTGTGTATCTTTTATGACTGACTTCTTCACTCAGCAAAACTACTTTGCGGACAGCCTCTCTGGGTGTCCCTGCACCTGCTGGCCGGGGCCTGCGCAGGGGCCGCCTGCATCCCCCCAGGGGTCCCAGGAGCGGTGAAACGGGAGCTCCAGGAGCCGGTGCCCTCGGGGGTCTGCCATCCCAGGAGAGCGCACACCATGGCGCTCCCTCCTGGAGCTGAGCAACGTCGGCCCGTCCCCAGGACCCGGTTCCGTCATCACAAGGTCACATCACAGCTGCTGAGCCTCTACCAAGTGCCCCGCTCCTACCTCCCCATCCCACTCCCACAGAACGAGCCTCTCTCCTCCGAGCTGCTTCTCAGATCCAGTGACGGAACTCTGAGGACCAGAGCGAGTGAGCAGGGCCGAGTGTGGGGCAGACCGGAGGAGGAAAACGCCCTCCTTCCTTTATCTCGCTCCCTAGACGGAGCTTCGGGGCCTGGGGCCATTCTGTGTGCATTCCTTGTTTTCTTGATGTGGCTCCAGTCCCAGGTACTGGCATGCAGGGGGCCTGCAAGTATCTGCTGGGGTGCTGGAAGGGCCCGGGCCTGTCCAGGGAGAAGGCGGGCAAGCGCGGGCTCTTGGCGGGGCACGGTGCCAACAGGCCAGAGTCCAGGATCACGGCTCATCTTCCACTCTGTCCTGAGGCTGGGGACTTGGGTAAGTGACACAAGCTCTGAGCCTTCATCTGTAAAGCGAGAATAAAGCACCTCTTTCTGAGAACTGCTGCTGATGGGATTGTGCACATCCAGCACTTAGCACGGTGCCCGGCACCTGGCAAACATTCAGCACAGACAGCGGTTTCTGGCTATAGAAACTATGCTCCTCCATCAGCCCCAAGACCCTGCAGGGACAAGAAAGGGCAGGGTCTGGGGAGCTGGGGGGGGGGGGGGGGGGGGCGGGACGAGCCTCCACCAGGCCCTGCCCTGCAGCCAGAAAAGTCATTAAATGTCCAGGAAGCTCTCGCCTGTGCAGTCAGCTCAGTCTCTTCAGCCCAAACGAAGCCCCTTGGTAGGCGGGAGCTACACATCCCTTCTCCATCCAAACGTCTCTCCTCCGCTCAGGCCCAAAGTCCCGCCAGCAGCAATGCAGGCAGACCCGGGCTGAGCAGTGCGGGTCAGTCCTCCTCTCACAGGCAGGTGGCCTGGAATGGCTGGCCTGGGAGCATGGGAGAGATGCGGGGGAGGGCGAGCGTGTTGTGCATTAATCCACCCGATAACCCAGCAGTGGGTATATTTATCAGGTCACCCCTCCCCTTCACCTCTCAACTCCTAGGGCAGATCAGGAGCACTAATGTCTGGGGAGGTGAGAGACGGTAAAAACAGCCAGAAACAGAGGGAGGCTGCAGAGGTGACCCAGCGCCCGGGTTTCTGACCTGCCTCTCCCCCGCCACCTTCTCCAGGGGGAGAGGCGAGAGAGAGGGTAGAAGCCTGCAGCTTTTGACCATGTAAGTGTGTTCCTGCCATCCAGGCGGACCCTGAGAAGAGGGCCTGGTCTGCAGACCCCAGGGCAGGGACCCACCCCTGCACTCCACACCCATGCCGAGCGCGGGCGACGGGGCCTGTGAGGCCACAGGGAGCAGAGAGGCACGGTCCTCACAGGTGCAGTGGGGAGTGCTGCGCACGGGCATCCCGTCGCCATGTCTCATGGCCCCCAAGCCTCATTTTCCTCATCTGCAGAAGCGGGTGGTGACACCAACGCTCCCGGGCTGTGACAGAGGCGGGACAAGAGCAGCCGTCACCCTGCTCTGAGCTGGGCACACCACTGCTCGGGGGCCTCTCGCCTCCCAGGCTGCGCACTATGATCCGGCCAAGGCCAGGTCAGGGGACAGGCGCAGGCACAGAAAGATGTACGGCCGTGCCAGCCGTGTGGCGATGTGGGAGCAACTAACCACAATTCAGTACATGTGGTGTCAGCTCCTCAGGGACGCAGTCGCCACACATGGTAGTGGCCACTGCATGGGACAGCCCAGAGCAGGGCCTGCTCATCAGGGTCCACGGTCCACGGTGCTGGGAGGGGTCCACGCCATAGCCCCCTCAGGCCTTTGGGTTTCCGCTGTCCTCACCTGGCATCGGTGGGCAGGAGGCTTTCCTACAGGGACAGTCGGGAACCCTGGGCGCTGAGGACCCCTTTGAGGAGCTAACGGAAGTCAACGTTCACTGGCATCCAGACCGTCTCAGTGCGGGACGCACCCACCGAGGCACGAGGAAACACAAGGCGGTTCACCTTGGCGCTCACGGCAATAAGTCACTCCCTTGTCAGGCCTGTCATTTCCCTCCTGACAACTTCAAGGAGAAAGTACCCGGCCGGTGCGAGGGGTCGTGCGCACCTCCCTGACCCTGGCCAATCTCCTTTTTCAGAAAAGGGAGATAAGACATCAGACACAGGCCCGGACGGGCAAGGGAATCCAGCCAGGATTTAATGACATTGTTTGATTTCACTGCATTTATTTTTACGGTTATTTTCTCTTGATGGCTAGTGATTCTGGGTCTTCATTTATGGGAGTGACACACTTTCCTTTTAAAAATAAATTTATCTTATTTAAA
>NC_137091.1:8157428-8222428 GCF_951640355.1 Cnephaeus nilssonii
GTTGTGTGAAACTCACTGTACAACACAATAGGAACTTTCTGTATAATTCTATTCATAAAAAATGAGAACAGTATCAAGCATTACCCTGCTCACGACTGAGGATCATTAGCAAGTTCATTGTACGAACCATTTAAATCAGTCACTTTTGGAACAAAATCCTCCTTGTAAAATACCTTATTTTGGGTAATTTTAGTAGCACAAATAATAGAACAAAAAAAAAACACTTTCTAAAATGTCTTTTATCATTTTTATCCCGTTATTAAAAACAATTAAAAACATTGGCGATAAAAGATGGTATCAACACGTAGAGCGATTCTGTCATAAACCCAACTGTGGCTCAGAAACTCAGCAGGAAGCGCCTTCAACAACAGTCCCCGAACGTGGCATCTCTGACCGGTAAGATCTCCGTTATCAGAAGGGACCGATCTGGTCCCCATCCGTGTGGCGAACACCACGCCCCAGAGCAGGCTTCCCGCACCTGTGCCTCCCTGGGTCCCTCCCGTGGCCGCAGCTGAGCAGCCAGCCCGGTGCCAGGGCTCTCAGTGCCACCTGCGCCTGGCATTGGGGACCTGAGGAGCGGCTTTCCTAGGTGAGCCGGTCTCGGGACAAAAGCATGCATCGAAACCATCCCATTAAGTCACACACTCCATTCCCCTAACGCACGAGAACAAGAAGACTTAAGGGCAGACTCGGGGACAGGGTGGCTCACCCCGAGCAACTCAGCAACGAGACAGAAATGAAGGAGCTGCCAGGACCGCGGGCTCCGCTGCAGATAAAAGAAGCCTCCCTCCGTACACAGAGAACTATTTGCATTCTTTAAGAATTCTGCACACAAGGCACTGGCTCCAATAAATGTTTTAGAGATTTCATTAGGAATTTAAAATATATATAAACAAACAGGAAAATCATTCAGTGGCCATTAAACCCAGAGTGAGACGCAAAATGGCTGAAGCCCCGCTTGCACGCACAGGTCGTCACAGTCGCCGCCTGTGGACCTGGGCTGCCCGAGCCAGAGGCGCGCTCTGTAGCCACGGAGTCCCCACCAGGGCGGGGCAGCCCCGGAGCCACGGCTCACCCACCAGGCGCGCGAGAACCCTCAGGCAGAGCTGCTGCTCGGAGAACTCTGAAGAGGGGACGGCCACCATGACAACAACGATAACAACAAACAGCTTCCCACCCTCACAGGCAGGCCATCAGACACAGGCCGAAATGCGCTTAGTCAGCAGCGGGAGGATGGGACGTCGGGGCTCTTACGAGGCAGCCCCAGGGACGGTGGCCCTTTGGTTCATAACTCGTTCCAAAATGAACAGTGGGTAGAAGTGATCATTTCTCACTGGATCTCCCTAAACTGAAACATAACTGTGGCCGTGTGGCTCAAAAAATCATAGCTCAGAGCTGGAAAGGGTCAGCGAGGCCACACCCAGACACATCTTCCCCGGAAGATTCAATACACACGAAAGTGCATGTGACACACACGTTCCATATAACAAGACAAACCACAACCTCGCCCGGGTCCCGCCCCTCAGGCAGGTCCCCTGGGTACAAGAGCAGGGACCCACAGGTTCACGGGCGCTCCTGAGCTTCGCAGGAACGGCCGCAGCTGCGGACGCCGCCCTGGACTCGCTTCATGGCTCCTGTGTCTCTAAGACCCATCCCTGCCATTGCACGTGGTCTGGGCTCCTTCCTCTTGGCTACTCTGTGACACTCCCTCATGTGCATGTTACTGTGTGCATGTTACTAACCGTGTGCATGTTACTAACAGTGTGCATGTTACTAACGGTGTGCATGTTACTAACCGTGTGCATGTTACTAACGGTGTGCATGTTACTAACCGTGTGCATGTTACTAACAGTAAGGGAAATGAGACGGCCAGGAAAACGCTGTCTTTCTGCGAGCTGGCAGTGGGTGTGACAGACCTGCTCTGTGTTCCCGGCCCCGCCAAGGGCAGTCTCACAGTTGTGTTTGGGTTGGGGCTACCGAGTCTACCTGCCCTTCTGGGGAGGGCACCTGCCCAGGACGGCCCAAGCGACTGGCTGCCTGGCCTGGCCCTGCAGCGCTGCAGGGAAGCATGGGCGGGGTAGTCCCAGAGCCCGCACCTGAGCGCCTGCTGCAGGGCGGGGCTGGTGCCCCCTGGCTCCTGGTGTTCGGGACCAAGCAGGAATGGGCTCAGCTACAGGCCTGCGAGTTCTTCGGGCAGCGCTTTGATCTCTGGTTGCGGGATTCGACCGTGTCCCAAGCAGAGCTGGACTTGGCCAACTGAAGGGGAAGGAGGCAGTTGGCTCCCGCAGGGCGGCATGGAGATGAGAGGGTGCGAGCAGCCACGTGCTCCCCCTCCAGGAGGTGAGCGTCCGCCTCAGGATGTCAAAATCATCGCTTAGCGATGTCAATGTACTGTCTTACACTGTTCAAGACACACAGGATGCAACATGGTGTTGGTGTTGAAGGATGGCAGCAAAAACATACAAGCAAAATTTGGTATTTTCTCCTATAGTTGTTCCGCCCCTCCCTGTTCCCCATATTCCAAGGCAATCCCCTGAGCCCATTAATCATTCCAACACAGAGACAGGTGGTGACCTGCAGACGGTCAGAGCCGGACACCGCTCATGGCTCCCGGCCTAGCGCCACCTCCTCCCCTCACAGCACCCCTCACACATGCCCAATGGCACCCCCAAATGGCTCTCCACTGAAACGCCCCTAAGACGCCTCTCTAAGTGAGTGCACGTGTGGTTACCTGCACTAAGCTTGATTTGGAGCTCTGGGCTCTGTTAGAGGTGAGTGGAACCTCCCCCCCTCCTGCCCCCGTGCCTGCAGGCTGTGTAAAACACACTCCAACCCCGTAAACTCTGAGTCCTGAACACAGCAGCCAGGTCAGAGCACCCAGTGTGCACGCTGCTCCCTCCCATCACCCCTCCCATCACCCCACCACGTGCAACAGCCACCCAGCATGGAAAGTGTTGCTTCCCACAAGGGTGTGTGTGTGAGGGGAGGTGGGGAGAGGGAGAGAGAGAGAGAGAGAGAGAGAGAGAGAGAGAGTTGAGCCAGGAAAAAAGACATGAGAAGTACTCGTGAATGAATGAATGAATGAATGAGTGAGTGAATGAGTGAAACTACTTAGTTACCTGCTGCCCAGCCAGAAGAGCTTCTGATATGTTAACCATCAACACCAGGTACAGGGTTAGTGATCGTGTCTATTGTTGAAATTTGGAAAATGAAGGAATGCGTGTAGAAGAAAGGATAAAGGAGGAGGAAGGGTAGAGAAGAAGGAAGATGATATGAGACTTGAGGTACAGAATTCCTTTTTCCTATCACAACAGGCGCGTGTGTGAGTGGGTTTGTGTTGTGTCTGTGACCTGCTTGTTTCACACAACTTGGGGCTGAGAGCACCCTCCCATGGAAACAGTTTAAACACTCCTTTTGCTGGCAAATGTTGAGGGAGCCCCAGAGGGGTGCCTGTCTGCCATCCCAGATGCCAAGGCCGCTGCCCTCCTCCTCAGGGAGTGTGCTGCCCACCTCAGCCCATCGCTGCCCAGACCCACCCGTCACTGAAGCCAAGCCCCGAGGAGTGAAGCCTCCGCGGCAGGCATCTGTCCATCTTTACTAGTCAACAATTGGAATGTTTTGCAAATTAGAAAAAAACTACCATAGTTGGATGATGAGCTCCTGTAAATAACTTTGATTATAAAAATTTGAATTTATTTCAGACACCAAGACCTGAGCTTGGCACTGAAGTGAAAGAGAAAGCATTCTGTTGACGCGCAGTCTTCTTTTGTGCACTTTTTCTGCCGTTCATTGTGGTTTTGGTCTTCACCTCTATGAGGACTGAATGTCAGAGAACGCTATGAAGTGGGAGCATCAGATTAATGTCGGGTCTCAGCACATGCAGCCGGCTCCTGAATACCCAGGTGACCTCCCAGCAGACGCACGCTGAGCCCTGAGAAAGGCCCACGTGCAGACCGCCAGAAGGGCCCGGCCTCTGCCCGTCACACATGGGACGGCGCACGTGGTTCCTCCCTAGAATGGGAGGCATCTTCCCGTGCTGTCACTCATCTTGGATAGCTCTTTCTCCCAAACAATGAAGGCAGCCACTGGGGTCTGCCTGAGCCCCCCCCCCCGCCCCCCTCCCCCCCGACACACACACACAGGCCGGAGGTGCTGCGGCCTCTGGGTGAGTTCCCCATGAGTGCGGGAGTGGCTGCCCTCATGGGGGGCCAGAAGCCACAGGGACTTCACAGCAGGAGGGGCGTGCCACTGAGGCCCAGAGCTTGAGGCTGGCTGTCCGGCCCGCCCCCGGGGTGTGCACATACCACATGCCACCGGCCCATGTGACAGCACACAGGATCCAAGCCACCAGGATGGCAGCCAGCGGCACTCTTAAAGCGTTACTGTCACTTTGTAATTTAGTAGACTTGTGAGTTTTCCACAATTAGAGAGCAACTCCTTGAATTTTTTTCATCCTCACCCGAGGATATGTTTTATTGATTTTAGAGAGAGGGAGGAAGGGAGACAGAGAGAGAAGAGAGAGGACATCGATGTGAGAGAGAAACATTGATCCGTTGCCTCCCATACTCGCCCTGACCGGGATGGAACCCACAACCTTTCGATGCATGGGACAATGGTCCAACCAACTAAGCCACCCAGCCAGGGCACAGCTGTGTGACTTTCAATGTTCACAGTCTGACTCTTCAGAATGAAATCTCAAAGTAGCAGGATGTGGACCACAATTAATTCTTTCTGTCGACTTGAACTGCAGCTTCTTCCTCCCCCACCCCCATACGAACAATGGTTTCTTCAGGGTGACGAACGTGATTGACTTCATTGCCCTGGTCCCTCCGATGCCGATATAAAATCATGGGCCTCGAGTTCCCATACAACTTCTGGGAATGGAAGCAGTTCCACTGGAGCCAGCAAGCTCCTCCTTCAAGCACCTTCCAAACCACCGCCGCCGTCCACGGAGGCAGGCGCCCAGCAGAGGCCGCGCAGGTGCCCGCGGAGTGCTCAGCCTCCTGGGCCCGTCGCAGCCGCCGGTGGGGCACAGGGCCGCCACAAAAGCTGCCCAGACAGCGCTTTGCACAGCTTCCCGACATAATCGGCCCGCGCCCCGCCCTGCATCGCTTCCCAAACAAGGGCCAGCCCCACCTCCGAAGGCGAGGTGGCCTTGCGTTATTTAGGCCATGTCCGGAGGGGAAAACACTTTAAAATTAGAGCATCTCTGGGCACAGAGATTCGTGGAAGCACAATGATTGTTTCTTTTCAATTCCATGAGTGGAAAGGGGAGAAACCATTTTCATATGAGTATATTTTTCTCCAAGGAACACTTAGAAAAATGCTGATGTGGTGTCTCAATACATTTTACTACAATGCCATCAATTACATAAAAACACAATTAAGTCACTGTTTCAAAATCCTTAAATATTATTCAGCCAAAACCCAAAAGGACATTTTCGGTGCTCTGTAGTCATTATCTAAGGAGCTGCATGCGCAGCGGCCACCTCTGCTCAGGCCCGCAGGAGCTAAACATAGATTAGCCGGTGGCGCCTCGGTGCCCGGCCACCGGCTCCGTAAGTACCCCAGGTCCCGGGGCCCCCGCAGCCTCAGGGCCAGGCTCTGCTAGGAAAGGACCATGGGACGTGGGCTGCTCTTGTCCCAACTCTGGCCTTGGCTTCCTGCCCACCCAAGGAGGCTGTCAGTCCAGTGGACTCTAAAGGTCTCTGTCCTAGGATTGTCACACCTATCTTGTCATCCAGAGACTTAAATAAAAAAGGCAAAGGAGGCTGAGATTAGCGTGAGCATCCCGACACGTTCCCACCATCCTGATGCTCAGCAGGGGGAGGGCTGCTGACTAAGGCCTGTCCCCTGTGCTCTGACCCCATCAACATCACGGCCACAGCCCACGCTGCTGCGGGAGGCACAGGCCCGCAGCCTTTATGGAGAGGAGGCTGGTATTTATCACTGTGTTAACTGAACATACCTCAGCTGGCAATTCCACCTTCAGGACTGTCCCCGCAAAGACGTACGCGGAGGGATTGCCATAAGAAGATGCAGTGGAAGGAGGCGGCTGCTTAAAAAACAGACACTGGGCACAACACTAATGTCCACACGAGGGAAATGTGTCACTTGAGGAACAGGCCACCCGGGAAAAGCACGCGGCGCTTCTCCACACATAACACACATGGCACCTGAGACGATACCAGTAAGTAACTCCACGCAGCGTGACATGTGAGGGTCAGAAAGACATACGTTCTGCCATCACTCTCCTAGGAAACTGGACACAAAGGCAAAGTTTAAAGGATTTTACCTACATCCCACCCCCCGAGATGCTCACTCTAACGTGGTTTGTACTTGCATTATCATGTATGTGTCTATCCATCCAACAAGGTATCTTAATTTTTGGACGCACATCAAAGTAAATGGAAGAAATCCAAGATATATTTTTAATTGCAAACAGGAAGGCAGTGCGCATGTGCATTTAGGACATTGAGTGTGTGGAAAGGTATGTCACAAAACGGTAATGGTGCTCACCGAGGGAGGGGAGCTCTCTCTTCATGGTTGGCCTTTTGGTTCACTTGGGGGTTCTATTATGTACATTGTTGTTTTTTTAACTTTAAAAAATTAAAATGCATTTAGTTTCATGAGGGGAAGCTAGCATCAAACTTTTCAGGGCTCTGTATCTCTAGCTTCTGTTGAGTAGCCCTGTGTGTGCGCACGTGCTTGTGTGTGTGTGTGTGTGTGTGTGTGTGTGTGTGTGTGCGCGCGCGTATGCGCATGTCTGTATGCATGTGTGCATGTGTGAGTGCATGTCTGCATGCATGTGTGTGCATGCCTGCATAAATGTGTGTGCATGTGTGTGTGCATGCCCAAATGCTTGGGGCCTTCAGAGTGAGGGTTGCGCTTACCTCTCGTGCTATATCCCTCTAAGTGTCACTTTCTCATGGACATGCAATCTCAGGGTGTAGGCAAGTATCTTACGGAGACTCGTTATTTAATTTCCAAGAAAGCAGCTACAGAAGGCAGTGTGTTTGCTGCTGTTGGGGACTAGAGAGCACCTAGGACCCACTAAGGACAGGTGGCCCTCTGCATAAGGTCAGCTGTGCGCTCCGAGTGCCCGTGTCTCAGTCTCCCTGCTGTAAACACCTGTGTAACTTCCAATAAATACCCTCCCAGCATGTCACGCAGCCTTGAGTCTGAAGGAAGCCCCATCAACAGGGACCAGTGTGCACAGGCCAGGGAGGGGATGACCCCAGGAAGGAAGCGCAGCCCACTTCAGGACTCGGCCTGGGGGAGCGAGCGTCCAGGGGCAGGGGCTGGCCCGGTGTGCCCACCCCTCCTCCCAGCACGCAGACTGCCAAAAGGCACTGGTGCTCCGTTTCTGAGAGAAATGGCATGTGTTTTTAAAAACATGATTGTGCCCTATCTGGGTTGGCTCAGTGGATAGAACATTGGCCTGAGGCCTGAAGGGTCCCGGGTTCGATTCCAGTCAAGGGCATGTGCCCGGGTTGCAGGCTTGTTCCCCAGTGGGGGGTGTACAGGAGGCAGCCGATCCATGATTCTCTCTCATCATTGATGTTTCTATCTCTCTCTCCCTCTCCCTCCCTCTCTGAAATCAATAAAAATATATAAAAATATACAAAAAAAATAAAAACATGACTGTGAGAAGGCATCATAAAGCTTTACCTGACTGCACAGTGGTCCATGCAAAAGAGATTGGGGACCTTCACTTTGTTTTTTTGTTTTTTTTTTAATATATTTTATTGATTTTTTACAGAGAGGAAGGGAGAGAGATAGAGAGTCAGAAACATCGATGTGAGAGAAACATCGATCAGCTGCCTCCTGCACAGATGTGCCCGCAACCAAGGTACATGCCCTTGACCGGAATCGAACCTGGGACCCTTCAGTCCGCAGGCTGACGCTCTATCCAATGAGCCAAACCGGTTTCAGTTAGGGACCTTCACTTTGAATAAGGACCTTGGAGCCTCTCTCTCTATGGAAACGTTGCTGTTTGTAGTACAAATTATTTTTGTTTTTCCGACACAGCGGATCCCACCAGTCCTTTTTTATGCAGGAGAACTTGGCCCTCGGATTACACTGTGAGAAAAAAAAGGAAATGAGCAAAAGGCCATATGAAAAAAATCTAACTATCATAACCCTGGTGAATAGCACTGTAGGCCAAATATTTAAAAAACAAAAAACAGTTCACCCTTGAACACACGGGTTTGAACTGCACAGGTCCACTTATACACGGATTTTTTTCAGTAAATACAGGTAGTACTGTAAATGTATTTTATCTTATGATTTTTTAATAAAGCTTTCTTTTCTATAGCTTACTTTATTATAAGAACACAGTATATAACATGTAACATTCAAAACACATGTTATTCACCTGTTTATGTTATTGTAAGGCTTCTAGTCAACTATTAGGATTAAGTTTTGGGAAGTCAAAGTTATATGCAAATTTCCAACTATACCCCCAGCAAGAGATTTCCATTTATGTTTTAAACCCTGGGAATCATACTCCATGTTTTAGAGACAGTAAAATAAAAAAATTGGGATAATTGAAAATGTGATGAGTCATATCTGCATGTCAAGATAAATAAATACCTGAAGTCCTTACTTTCCTACCCATGGAGAAGGTCTGTTAGCTAATGAGAGGGAGAGAAACGGAATTTGTTAGTTTTCTGCCTATTCTGTTTGAAAACATGCATGAGGCTCATTTTTAAAAATCCCTTAGGTAAGAATAAGGCTGTGGAACCATTGATTCCAATCCAGTTGTACACATATGTACACATGTACTGCACACATATTGGAGAAATGCACACATATTTGTGCATCTAAATACACATATGAACACACACACAATATGTATGTAATTGAGCCAGGGCTTTACTTAAAGACAGCAGTATGCCAGCAATGGATATCTTACCACATAGCTAAAATATATCCTGCATGTTACCTCATCTCCAAATTTAATACACGGGTAAAGCTAATTACGCGGGGGAGAGGGGAAGACGTGGGAAAAGGGGCTACCACAGGCTGCCTGTCTAACGTCTCCCTCCCGGGTCCCGGACGGACGGTGTCTCCAGCTGCCAGACCAGAGGCGCTGACAAGATCGCGGCGGACCTTCGTTGCTGAGCTATCAATAATTAAACGCCCTCCGTTCACACTCTGTTCCTGTGGATACCAGCTATTTATCTCTGTCCTCTGAAGAAGCTAATGGTATAATGGGCAAAACCTCAAGAATAATTAAGAAAACACTGCTATAAACTCTTCCAGAAGAAATATAACTTTTACCCAGGACCCCAGGTAGAATACATTGGTCCAGGCCCCACCTGGTACCAACACGTCTTGTGAAACGTGAAACGATAAACTCAACAAGCAGGTAACGTGCTCAGTCGACACCTCCAGGAAGGGCCCTGCACCCTGAGCGGATCCTCTGCGGGTGCGTGCAGATGCCATCAGCTGGACACAGGGCAGGCCTGCTGGCCGCGCCAGCCTCCTTCATGGGGACAAACTGTGCAGGACGACTGGCTTCAGGGCCCTCCCCTCTCCGGCAGACGCCTCCTGGTCTGGCCGCACTGCTTCCGGCCATGTGAGAAGTTAGCTGACGCTAACACAGGAGTCTGAGCACCTCTTCCTCCAGGAAGGCAGTTAAATCAGGAAGTGCCAGGTCTGGACGCACACGCAAAAAGTGGCTTTCTCCTTTTGTATTCAATCACAAATAAAAAGGGAGAAATAATGGTTTTTCTTTAAGAGTCACACCTACGTGCTATCTAAATCTCCAAATAGGAGCTTATCTTTTAGATCAGTAACAATTACGGGCCCTGCGCATGTGCAGACCTCACGATGGAAGAACGAGGCCTTGTGTGGGCCGCCATGGAGCCAGCCTCTGCCGTAGCACAGCGCGCGTCTGCACAGCCTTCAGAAGCCCCACCGTGGTCGCCTCTAAGTGGGAGCGGCTCCCAGTCGCTGCCTCCAGCTTCGCCTGTGTGGGACTCACAGGTCGGGTTCTTCTGGGGCCACAGCAGCTCCCGAGTGTGCACATGGGTTCAGAGCCTCGTTTCCAGACGGAACACTCCTGTCTCCGCACTTGGGGATGCGACTCCCGGTTTCGTGAGCAGACGCACTGTGCCGAAATGGCTGTCTTGGTTGTGGAAAAGGTGACATGGGAAAGACTACTCAAACTTAGGGGACAGGAATGGTACAGGAACTACTTTGTCAATCCTAATTGTGTAATTACTTCTTGGCTTGGTCACCTAAGCTTGGAGCAAGAAATAAGAGACAATGGTGATTTCTTAGTGCTGAAATGAAGGTGTCAAGCTGTCGGCTGTGCTCGGCGCAGCGCTGGGGTTTACATTTATATCATGTTACCGCAATTACCATCTCCCACAGCACACAAGGAGTGAGGGTGCAGGGCAGCTCTCACACCGCACACTCAAGGTCACTTGCACAAACATTTACTTCATTTAGCGAGAGTTTAGGCGTACCTGCTTTTGGTCAGTCTCAGCCTCATTTCGCACCAGTGAATCTGGGGACTTGGTACCAACAACTCGCATACTAAGAGCAATAAAATGGTCTTGAAAACCGGTGTAAACCAAGGGCTCCAGTGCCGAGTAACCACTAGATGGCTTTGGATGCCACCTCTGGAGATCTGAAGGTAATGATTCATGGTCCTGGGGTTTGCTTACCTGGGTTAACGGCTAGTGGCAAGGATGCAAGTCCAGGGGAGACGGTGGGGACTGCCCCTGGGGGTGTATTTGGGGCAGAGAGAGGGGCAGGGCCACCCGCCTGTGGAGCCCCCACGCCCCTCTCGCTGGGCCCCACAGCCCCCTTCGAGTTGGGGAATTAATTAAGAGCCGACCACTGCAGCCTTCAGCCCCAGCCTCCAGCCAGTGAGCAAGGCCGGGATGCGGTGTTGTTTTCGCCCCGCGGAGAAACCTCTCCCGTTCTAACAGAAAAAGGGACAGAGGCTCAGCTCGGAAGAGGGAGAAACGAGATTCCATTATAACTGGCTTCCTCCGCTCCAGGAGGACGTGAGTCATCACAAAAACGTACCATCAGCTTTTTTGTTTTCCTCACGCTGGTTCCCCCTCTATTTCCTCTCAAAGAGGCTGAGATTGTTCTAATTCATAAAGCTGCTTTGTGATCACAGAAAGGTTACCTTCTCTCTGTAACTGCTCTGCCCCCAAGCCAGTCTTAAACTTGGGGACAAAAATAAAACTCTCACGAAAACCTCTCAGCAGCCGTGGTGAGTGGACTGCAGACCCTCGCCCCACCTCTCCTCTGCAGCGCCCGGAGCCCTCGGAGGAGCGCCACGGGCCCAGGAGCTCCAGGCCGAGGCCTGAGGCTGCGACGCCCAGGCTGCACCAGGAGGAGACCGTGGGTCCCAGCAGCCTGGCCTGCCCCCTTCCCCGTCCAGGCAGCACCCACACTTCTCCAGTTCTGTTTGCTCACCCACCCCTCCCCCACCTCCCCCTGAGCAGCAAGGGCAGCGGAGAGAAAAAACACACGTACCCCTAGCCGGCTTGGCTCGGTGCTGAGAGTGCCAGACCCGCTCACCTGTGCGGGAACTTTAGGAAACACGTCTGTAAAAGAACTTCCCCAGTAAGCAATTTATTATCTATTTTTGTTGCACTGACGAAGTAAAAAGGGGCATTAATTTTCTTTCACAGCTTGCAATAGCCGATTTATCATTTTTTGTCTTTGTCGCTGATACTTCACGTCTGTTGTGAATTGTCTATTTAAATTAATCGGCATCCATACAGGCACCGAAACCTCATGGGGATCACAATTCCCAGGGGATGTGGCTAAAACTGTGCCTCAGAACGTGGCCCCTGCTCTGCTCCGCTGGCTGGGCTGCCGAGTGCGGGGAAGAGGCGCGTTCTGGAAATGTCCGCCTTGCGGGAAGAGGCCACTGCAGTGCTGGGAGGCTGCTGTGCGGGCTGTCGCCGCCGCCATGCGCTCTGGGTGCTGTGTCCACCAATTGCCACCTACCGGGGTGTCGAAGCTGTCCGGGCCAGCGTGACAGTCTATTGATTTTAACAGAACGTCCATTTCATATTTCCAGCCAAGCACGCTGCGCCCGCAGGAGGGGCTTTTCTCAGGAGAGAGGCTGAGCCCCCGGCTGGCCCAGGCGCCTCCCCGCACAGTGTGCCCAGGGCGGGGCCCACAGGTAGGGGCACCAAGCACCTGTGCTCTGTGGAACCAAGGACGTCCCCGCCTCGTACTTCTCCCACTGCAGCCGGGTCTCAAGGCAAAAGCTTCCCTTCACAAAAACCCCAGCGCCTGCTGGCGGCAAAGTCCTCCTTCCACGGCCAGACCTCCGCCCTGTCCTAACTCCGCGGTCCGAACACCGGCTCGGGCCCTCATTCCTCCCCCTGCCAGTGAGGGGCTGTGCGCCGCACCTCCGCAGTATAATCATCACAAACTTCATTGTCACACCCGGGCAGCACCCGGGAGCTGCAGGCAACTCGCACGTACTGATCTCCATCCTCCTGGGACACTAACTGAGGCCACATTTTGGGGGCGCTGATGACAGATTACCCATAATCGGGAGCGATTGGGGGCTGCCACACAGAAGTTAGGGGCTGCAGTGGGGAGCAGAGGTCCGTAATGAAGTTTGCACGAAGCCACCACCATCAGTACTCATTCTCAGTTTGGTGGGGACTCCGGTGTAGAGCCTGATTTCTCGGATTGTGAAAAGGTGCAAAGCTCTCCATTTCTAATCTTATGGAATCGTAAGGTGAATGTAAGGCCGAGCACAGGAGAGGCCCGAGCGGCTAGGATGGCGATCAGAGTGGCTGACACGCCCCTCCATCAGGAGAGAAGATGGGCAGCATAGAGGGGAGTGACGTCTCACTCAGGAGCCCCCAGGGTGACCCGCAGGTGAGGCTCATGTAGAGCCTGTGCGTTCCCCAACCCGCACCCCGCCCCCCGAGAGCCAGGAGCAGGGCAGCTGCCCGAGCACCACGGGAAAGAGGGGCGGCCCCCCATCCTGCACGAGGCTCTCCCCTTATCATCCGCCGCCCAAACACGTTGTTTAACCAGCAAACCCTCAGCCAAATTCCTGGCACAAAGAATGCGCTCTCTCTCCAGAAAAACCCCCATCCAACCACCAAGTGAGAACCACGCCATGCGTGTCGGCAACGAAACAAGCAAACAAACGAAAGGCCTGTGCTGCTCCCCGCCCAGCCAGCCCACCAGGCCCCGAAGGGGCTCAGCAGACCAGCAGACTGTCCTGGTGGGGGCGACAGGGGGGTGACCTTGGGCCCCCCGGACCCAGGGCTCTCCGTAACCTTGGTCAGCGCGGTCTTGTTACAAATGGCCCCACTGCCACCTCAGCCGGGTCGCCGCACGCACACTAATGAGCACGTGTTTGTTGAACTGAAAAAAGTCACCACAGAACCCCAGGTAATGAAAGGTGTTTTCCTTAGAGAAATGTTCAATACTTCACTCCTTTCATAGGGAATGCATACATGTGTCATACATGTGTTGCCAAACCTTCTCCCCTCCCCACCCCCCGACCTCCGTCAGGAAGTCTGTGCCCCATGAGCGAGCCGGTGCATGGCTCCCGGAACCAAGAACTTGCTGGTAGTTTATTTTTTCCCCTTTGCGCAGCTGACCACACGTTTGTTCTACCACTTATTCACTGCCCCCCGCCCCCCCCCCCCGTAGGAACTGCAGTCACGAAGCACAGTGTCCACGTATGACTTTATACAGGAAGAGAAAACAATGCCCGCAGCCTGGGTATCACAGCCGCGGAGGACAGCCATCTGATGTGCATGAGGAGCCATTCTCCCACAGGCCCGGAGCAGAAGCAAAGGTGGCACGTGGACGTCAAAAAGGGGACCGTTCCTCCAGGTGAAAACCATGGGGAACCCCAGCCTGGTCTCTCCCAAATGTGCATCCTTGCCCCCTTCCAAGCTCCCCTCACCAGAGTCGCAACAATTGTATCTCAGGTCTTGCAAGTGTTTCAGCATGTCCTTACCTAGAGTCCAGCTGGCTAATTTGTGTTCTTTATATCTATTGTGGTTAATTTCTGTCCCTTGTATCTATTGTGGTTAATTTGTGCTTTCCTTGTATCTATCTTATCCCAGGCTCTAGGCAAAGGCAAAGCCCACTGGGCAGGCCACACCTGCTTTGAGTCTGTGGTGGCTGAACTAGGAAAAGGCAAAATGACTTCCAGGTAAACGCATCTCATGGAACTACAAGGGGGGGAAGGGGTGTCATGTAGAGAAAACACTCCAGCGTCGGCTGACATGGCGCTCCTGTGCTAACATGTGACCTCGAGCGTGCACACCCCTGGAGACGCTGGAGACCCATGTCTGCTCTGCCTCCATTGTCACGGAAACCATTATCCAGGGACAGAGTTGCTAAAATTCTGGCCAAAACATGCACTTGCTGGGCCAAACCCTCCTGTGAAGAATAACCGGCCTGCCCACCCTCTGCCTGTTCCCCATTCGTTGTGGGAGTCACTGGAACAGATGCCTGGGGGAGCTTTAGGCAAGACCCCAAACACGGCTCCAGAACAATGAACTGGATGAACTTCTCAACACTTAAGACCGCGCCATTCTTCCTTTGCTTTTGTCGTCCTTTTTTAAGAAAAGGGGGACAAAAATAAATCTGATTGCACTAGCACTAATGATGGGTGTTTTTATGGGGATTTATAAATCTACCTTCTCTCAGGGGCTGCCACATGTTGGAATTGCTATGGCTAACCCTGGGCAGAGGGGAGAGGAACTGCCCATATCCACAACCCATTCTCACCGGGGACAGGAAGGCCTCCGGTCCCTCTCCCTGAGCCCTCACGGCCCTGGCAGCACCCATGGCCTCGCTGGGCCTCCAGCAGCAAGCCCTTTGCAGGTCAGGAGCAGGCGCTGCCCAAGAACATGGGGAACCTCAGTAAGAACCATAAACACCATGATGGAGTCAGGACCCCAGTTGGACCCAAGAGCCCAAAAGGGCATCTCAAGGACCCAAGGCGTAACTTGAAGTCAAACAGGCCAAGTTCTGAACACGGACACCTCCTCCAGCCACCTGACCAGGTGAGACCTCTGCGAGGGCTCCAGCACACCAGGCAGGTGCTTTTCTTATCGGGGTCTCTCTCTCTCTCTCTCTCTCTCTCTCCCCCTCTCTCCTTCTCCCCCACCCCGCAGTGGGCTCCTAGCACAATGTGAAGAAGGTGGGCATCACACCTGAGGTGCCCCCCCCCCCCCAGGATTCCCCTAGGATGCTCAGCGATGAGGCCCCAGTAATTCTGTGAACGAGGAGCTGAGGGGTGGAGGGCCCGGAGTTCCTACCTGGTGCACCCTGAGAACATTGTCCCAACCCAAAAAAACTGTTGCTGTCTGCCTTCTCCTGGATGCTAATATTCAGGCCTTTTCTCCTCCTGCTAATTTTAGAAGTCCTGCTATTCTTTGGGAAGAGAATGGTGTGAAAATCAAGTATCATATCCAAAAATAAAAGAGTGGATCTGTTCAAGGCTTGTAGCATATTTAACGGAAAAGCAACTCCAGATATGCCACTTTCTATCTAGTCTTTAATACGTTTTCCAGTTTCTCCCGAATATTTTAGCTTCAGAAAAGTCAAGGATGAAGTTTCTAATCTATGAATATTTTTGAGACTGATATGGGCACCCAAAATTACTTCCAGGTTGTACTGGGGGTCTGTTCAGAAAGTGATGTGAGGGTATCCATCGGACTGCGAGTCACTGACGGGCTTCGTGGCCACACTTAGACGCATTACAGGTTGTTTCTTGGGAGCGTGGCCCCAGATGGGTGAAGGGACAGATAGCGAGCTCTCTCCATGGATGCTGAAGGTGGACTTCACGGCCTGCGTTCCAAGCCTCCCACCTTTATTTTTAAAACAAGTTCTTGTAAGCCAAGGCATCCAGTTGTTCCAGACCCACCACCGCTGTGGACAGGCATGGGGTCCAGGTAGCAGGGTCCCTCTAGTTCCTGGGGTCTGAGGCTCTCCGGAAAAGCCCGCGTGGCTGCCCGGGAGCCGCGGCACAGTGCAGGGTGGCATGGCCACCTGAAGACTCCAGCCTGTGCCTCCTCCAGCCCGGCAGGCCCCAGATTTGTGACGGAAAGTTAGAACTCTGCGTCAAGCCCTTCATGCAAACAATAAATATTACTTCTGCTCATAATCAGACTTTTCTCCAGCATGGTCTTTGAATGTTGAACCTTTTTCAATTAATTAAAAACTATGTACTGCAGAGTGCATATTTTATCAGCCCTCAGCTGCTTAAGTGTCTAGAAAAGACCAGGCAGTTTTTCTTTCTTCCTTCCTTTCTTTCTTTCTTTTTTTTTTTTTCCAGGCAACCCAGAGCAAGTACTTGCAAGGGTCATATCTTTTTAATTATCTTTTCTCCCTCTGATTAATTATTCCGTCTGACAATAGCGTGTTTCTAATGCTATTCACCTGCCTTTGATGATTGACAACTTTTCTGTCTGATTCAGAGCAAACAGCTGCTGCCACAATCTCCTAGCAACCGGGGTGTGATGGATGAGCCCCCGAGATGGATGGCTGCAATAAATCATGTCTCTAGCCACAAAACTGAGGAAAGGGGATAAGAAGAAAAGCGGACAAAAACAAAACAAGGTTTCTTCCCATGAGTGCACTCAGTTCCTTACCAATTATACCTGAGACGGACTTTGCACCTATTAATAGCAAAGTTTTCCTAATCAGTTAAAATGGGATGGCGCCATTTGTATCAAAGGTGTTTACAACTGTTCCCGCAAACGGGCCCTTGTCCTCCAATTACCTCCAACACAGCCACGTGCAAGGGCAGAGGACCAAAGTTCTGCTTCTTCCATGAAGTCTCAGTGAGACGCAGTGTCATCTCTTCACAGTCAGATGTGATTCCAGGCACCAGCAAAGAACAGAACCCTGATTTCACCTGATGTTCGGCAGCAGCTGAGCCCCCCTGAGAGTGAACCTATGTCACCCTGTATGCAGGGTCAGGCTGCTCCCACTCAAAACAGACACACACACACACACACACACCTTCCCCCCCCCCACACACACACAAAGGGGCTGGACAGGTGAGTGAAAGCCCCATTTCCATCCTGACAGTCGGGAAAAAGTTTGTTCAGGAAGCAGTGCGATAAGAACATCCAGCCACTCCACAAACTCCAGATTCTCACTTCTTTAGATAAAAAACAACCAGGTCTAACTTTCTGTCCCATCATTTTTAAAATTAATGCCCACACTCTAAGTCACACAAGAAGCCCTCTATGTGACTAGCAGGCCCAGATGAAGCCACCTACTTACCAGGAGGCCTGACAGTCCCATGTGCACTGTGGGGGCGCCTAGTGGACAGGACAAGGCAGGGAGCCCAGCAGGTGGAGAGCCTGCGGCGAGGCCACTGCAGCAGCCGGGAAAGGCCTGGCCTTGCTGGGTCTCCCTTGGAGAGCCCGCCAGCCTGCCGCCCTGCGTGCTTCCAGTAGGTGGGGTGTCCTGGAGCAGAGCTCAGGGGCCTGGAAACAGCTGTCCACATCAGTCCTGGCGGGGGTCCACTGGGGCCTCGGAGGGGGACAGAGTGCAGACACAGAAGGGGAGGAGGCTGCAGGGAGCGGGGGCCGAAAGCCACAAAAGATCATTTTTATCTGAAATATTCCTGAGACGTGGAGGTCTGTTTCCTCATTCTCACACGCTAACCCAGCCGGCCAGTGTTTTCTGAATCGTTATATTGTGCTGGCTTCTCAGAGACAGAGTTTTAAAGTATGTCACCGAGTTTTAAAATCAGACAAGGGTCCTGGCTTTGGGAGCTGCAGCTCTGTTTACATTTCATTGTTTCCTACGTGACTCCCTGTCATGGAGAGAGGGAGAGGGACAGAGAGAGGGGGAGAGGAGTTAGTTGCCTGTTAGCTTTCATATAAATCACAAATACTTCATTTTTCCCTATGTCCTTGGAAATTAGTCAAACTTAACCCCCCGCCCCCGCTTTTAGGGTGTCTTCTATATGGTCAATGGGAGGGCCCGTGTCTGCTCAGCAGCAATGAGAACCAAGACCGATCGATGGAAACACACACAGGCCTCTGCCCTGGCCGGGCTCATCCAGCTCTCAAGTTCCAGGTTTACACGGCAAGTCTAAATAATATTCAAAATGATGAATGGCACCCTCCGCCCCGCACCCTTCATCCATCTTTTTTTAAGAAACATCCATCTTCAGTAACGCATGTTTGAGTCATGTGGAGCCAGGAGCCCTGAGATTCATTTACACCCCTCACCAGCCCGGGGGCTTGAATGATACCTGTCACCCCTGGGTTTCTTTTTGTTGTGTGTGTTTTTTGTGGGCGGGGGGGGGGGGCTGTTTTTTTTTCATTGACTACTAAAGGGGAAAAACAAGGGGGGAGAGGAAAGGAACGGGAGGGGGGCTCCACAAAAGCATCGAAGGCTGCACAGTGCGGTTGAACGGATGATGTGGAAGAACATAACCTCTGCCTTGCCTCTGCCAATCAAGGCCCCCGGCCACACACCTGACAGCATGGCAGGCTGGCCTGTCCTCGCCCTGCCGTCCTCGCCCTCTCCCCCTCGCCCTCTCCCCGTCAGCAGTGCTCTTCCTGCAGAACTGTGTGGGGAGGAGACAGCGTGCAGCGGGCTCCCTCCCTCCCCGTTGTCTGGCTGGGGCCCATATGATAAATGACATATGTCATTCTGTCAGGAGGGAAGGGTGGGTCAGTGATGTATGACTCCGCTGAAAAGGAAATCGACTGTTTGGCACGGTGCAGCTCTTCCCCACCAGGATCTGCTCACAACTCTGAAATGAATTCTGCGCCGTTTCAAGTGCATACTTAGGGCAGGCTGATGGGAGGCCTGGGGAAACCACACTTTATCCTCCCTGCCCTTCCCTCGGCAACGGGGAAAAAAGGTTCTGCCACTGGGTACCTGCAAAAGGCCACGCGGTGTCAGAGTCTCCAGCAATCACACACCACGGGTTATTAAAAACGGGACTTGGGGGAAAAAATTAAGTGGAGTAAGGTTAGTCCTTTTATTTATTTATTTTTTAATGGCAAAGGGCTGACACAAAAGCAAGATAAAAATTAGCATGTTTGAAGTAATCATCCCGCAGCTTGACATCTGCATAGTAAATTTTAAAGGAAAAAATGTGTCAGACAGCCACGAGCGGCTCCCCTCCCCCTTTCATTAGCTCACTGCCAGGGTGGCACCGCTGAACCTCATTATGGCGGGAGGATTTATGGAGCTGAACCCAATGGCAAAGAAAAGGCATCTGTCAATAATTGTAGGGAGCTGCACTCACAGCTTTGAAATCTCATTAAGTATGCAGTTATCAGGCATAAAGATCAAAAACATTACTCAACTCCGACAGAATCTTATGCAGGAACATTAATTAGCAACAGGCCTACAGTACAAAAAAAAAAAAAAAAGACTACAGACTTCCTCTCACACCTGCCCAACCCACAAACCTAAAGCAACACTCCCCCTCCCGCCCGAAAAAAAATAATTCCCAGCATCTGAGGCTGATCAAGAACATGAAACAAGAGAGACACTCAGAAAGGAGAGGGAGGGAAGGGGTGGGCGGCCGCAGGGAGGGAGGGGAGAGGAGGGCGGGGACCTTCAGCTGAGAAAGGCTTGGCGGTGAGGAGAGAAAAGGAAGAAGCTGTCAAACTTGAGAAGGATGTCAGCGCTGGCCCTGATTACAGGGGCCTATGGAGTTCTCAGACCTTTTATCATCCTCGCCATCAAAACCCGCCAGGGAGACATCCAGGACAGCTGGTGGCTGCCTGCTGCAGCCCAGGCCCAGGGCCCGACAGGAACCCTGGGGTTGGCCTTGCTCACCTGGCAGGCAAGGAGCCCAGGCCCAGCATCCAGGAGGCAGGCCTGCCGGGCCCTTGCAGCATGCCCTGTCCTCCGGGCCTGCTCTGCCCCTGGGGGTCTGCTCCACGGAAGCCATGGCCAGAGCCCATTCCAAGAGCCTGGGAGTCGCCACGGTCACTGTCCACTTCATCACCATCTTCAAACACCTTCTCTTCCTCCAAAGAGCCCGTGGCAACCCCTTCTCATGCATCTATTTTCTCCTAACTTATTTCTGTGTGTGTGTGATTTATATACTTTGTCATTTAAAATACACTGAAAAATTAAATTCAATTAAAATAAAATAAAATAAAATAAAATAAAATAAAAATGTGCAGAATTCACATCCAAGCTATCAGGCCAGTTCTGGGTCATGGGACCTCATGACCTTTGTCGCACGAGGGTCAGGGCACAGCTGACACGGGCATCTCACAGATGCCCATGCTCCCCTGACTCCACGCTATCTGGGGAGAAGCTAAAGGACACGTTTCCTCTCCCCAAAACCCTCCACGTTCTGTAGGCTGCACTGGCAAAGGACCGTTCACACATGTTTAGAAACATTCCACAAGGACTGTGTGACTGGGGTCTCAGGCCAACTCCTCTCATGGCCCAGGGTGGCCTGGATCGGGCCTGCAGGAGGATCCTGGGAGGGCGGGGGGGGGGGGGGGGGGGGAGTAGTCTCAAATATCACTCAGGTTTCTAACAAGCAACACCAGCCAACTCCCTGACACCTCGTGCAACAGGCTCCCCCGCGGAAGGTGTAGAGTAATGACGGCCACAAAGCTTATATTCGGTGCTCATTTCCCATACTGCACTGCTACAGAAGGGTGGCTTTCTCTGCTTCCCCAGAAGCACATGCTGGTGTGCTCTGTCTCACACACACACACACACACACACACACACACACACACACACACCCCTCTTCCATAATCCACACCAGGGCCTGCAACCTCCCCTCCTGTACCACACTCTACCTCATGCCCATTTCTGAAGTGTTTACCTCTCCCCTCTACAGAAGATAATGGGCAACCCTTTTCCTAATGAGCCACATCCTTAAGGAAAAGGTCATTAAGATTCCTAGGCAGCCAGCTTGGAGATCCCTCTAAGTCAAGGCCCATCCTTCCGAATGAATGACTCTCCTTTGGAATATCAATGAACAGGGCTCCAGTGAATTGTCACCTGTGACCAGAACTAGTGAAGAACACTTGTCTCTGAACCAGGCTTGACGAGAGGATGTAGCAGTAGTGCTACAATAAGGTGTTTATATTTCTTACATGCTTACCATATTACCTTTATTATGTGTAACATCAAAGTGATTATAGCAATTACATCTAACAGAATTAATTACAGAACTTCCCATCATCCCAGGATACATAATGCATCAGAGGTAAGCCAAAGAGAGAAAGCATCCTGATTGCAAGCCATTGTTGGTCTGTGTGTTCCCAGCAGCAATGCCAAGCCAGCAGCAGCTTGCAGGAAGAACAGGGAATGGAACCTGAGGGGTTAGCAGGGAATGAGGTGTATTTTCTTTAAATGAAGTAACACTTTTGCCTAATAATATGTTGGCACTGTTGGACATATAAAATCAATTTAATTTTTAAGTGTACATCTTTAAAAGGGGCTGGATAATCCACACAGCCACTGTTACTACATAAAGGAGAAAGCACATGGGTGAAAGACTTACAAGTCTTTACGTATGCAAAATAAATTCACTCAAGACTTCATTAATATTAATTTAAATTCAAAACCCATTTACATTAAATTGTTCATTAAAAATTGCCTATTTTATGCAACATGCATTTCTCAAAGAACTCAGAGGCAACTGAACACATAGGACTAGATTTAATGATGGGGATGGAAAATCAAAAGTAAATGAATTTGAGTCACTTCACATATATTACCAAACAACCCTTTGCTCTCCATTAAGGATGTTCCGATTTGGGGAACAAACAAGCATTCAGAGTAGTTTGCTTTCCACTACCAGCAACTGGAGAGCATGGCCTCTGGCCTGCCCCGACGGGGAGAAAACGCGCCGCCGTCTGTGGGACGGAGAGAAGCCCATCCAAAGCCGGGCGTGGATGAAGCAGGCTCCACCTCAGAGTCCCAGCTGGGCCACAGGGCACGGGAGGGAGGCCTGCCTTTTAATAAGGAACCTTAGGTAGCATTTGCCAGTGCCCATCTCGGTCTAGAATTAACAGTTCCTCTCGCCCCTTCACTCTGCCCCCTGCAGCCCTTTATTCCCAAAGCCAGGGGCCAGGGCTACGATGACAAGAAGCTGGTAAGCGCCTTGCTTTGGTGCCTCCCCCTCGAAGACAGTCTGAACTTACCCTGTTTCCCCAACAGCTGTTCTGGATGAAGAAAACACAGTCATAATTAATAACATGTGTCCTGACAGTATGAATTAATAATTTACCATTAAGCCCAAACAAATTTAAAATATTCTTTAAGAGCATTCCCTTTGCACATCTGAGAAAATCAGGTAAGAACATGGTCCAAGAGCCCAGGTAACGCGACCTTTAGAGAAATGCTTTTTCTCCCCCTCAATACATCTTGTGGCTGCTCTTGTTGAAATACTAAAATAATCTACAGAATTGAAAGTACTTAAACCAAAGAATCTAAGCGCTGATCAAATCAAGTGTATGTGCTCGAAATGTCTTCTTTTTAAAATGGGGTTTATAAAATATTCAGTATTTGGTCAAGGACACTACGCAATCTTCCTCGTCAAGACTCCTAACCTGGAGCATGACAGGCCACTGGTCACAAGTAGAGATGGTCTATCACGTCTAAGAATGCACAGCATTATTCTAGTCACAAACAGTAACCTGAATGTGTACGTGTTTAACATAAATGTTTACAAATGTTTAAAACAATTAGAGAAAGCTACCAAGTCTATATATCCATTCCTCACAATTCAGGTAAAAATTCAATGAGGGGGAAAGAAAACATTCATAGCCATTGTTTAGTAGGATTTAAAAATTAATTTAATGACTAACTGCAAATACTGGAAACTAGAATTAATCTGTCTGGATTTTTTTAAAGGCTTACAGACATTTAAATGCATGTATCGGGACACTTTATCAACCTAACATAAAATTGTCATCTTATCTTATTATATGACTATTTTATGCATGTGTCAAAGAATTTAAAAATGACTGCCTGTCTATTGAGTCTAATTACAACTGCACATTATCTGTCTGGATGTACTAGTCCACATCATTGTTACCAAATACAATATATTGTATTCACCTTGCGTTTCTAACTTCAGACACAGAAACCACCATTTGGAGGGTAAGTAACACACACACACTCACACATTCACGCACACACGCACACACAGGTGCACGCACACACACACACGTGTGCACACACATGCGCACGCACACCTAAGCGAGTGTGGGGAAGTGACACCTTGTCCTGTGCCGTGCTGTTTGCCTCCATGGCTGAGGGGTGATGCTACCGAGTGTTACAAAATGGCTTAAGGAAAGCCCGGCTGTTAACTACACTAACACAGATGGGGAGACACACACCCTACTTTCTTTTTAACTGCAAGACCAAAGCTATTTTTACAGTTTGTCCAGTGACAGGCAGGAATAAAAATGGGCTGGCAGGAGAGCCGCCCAGACTGCGCGCAAGGACTTGACCTGCTCCCGGTGCTGGATTAAACATGGCTGTTGTGCACCAGGGCAGGGACTCCCGTCCTCCCCCTGCTCCCGCCTGCGTCTGAAGCCCTGGCTTCCCCACGACACAGACACGCGTGGCAGGGAAAGCACGCCACAAGGGGCCGGCACTCTGCCGCAGGGAGCGGTCCTTCTCCTCCCGGACCCCGAAGGGAAGGATGGGAGGACGGGTTTTGTTCTGGGGTCTCACCTGGGTTTCCTGTCCCTGAGCAGTCACCTCTCATTCTCATCACTTTGCAAAACCATCTTTAGTAAAAAGAGGAAAAATGCAGACTTGTGAGGCAATTTCGGGAGTAACTGCTGATACATCAGTTATTGACTGTCTCGCTGCCGTTTATGAGCGCGCTCAAGGCAAAACTGAGAACAAAATGACAACATCAACCGCTCGCAATCAAGTGTGGCCCTGGAGAGCACTGAAGCCCTAACTGACAGTTGTCAGGATAATGGGGGCCCAGCAGCCGATTCTGGAAGATTCTCTCCCTTGTGTGATGTCCAGGGAATATCCTTGCCTCCTGCCCTCTTTGTTTTCTCCTTCAACTTCTTGATTTTTCCTTTTTAAAATCTGTGCTGCCCCTCCCACTGCGTAGGAAGGGGATCACAGAGCACCCAGAGCAGTCATTCTGTCGCCTTGCCACAGGGTACAACACCTGTCCACAGAGAAACATGTGGCCGGTTTGCAGGCAGTGCGTTCCCAAGGCCGAACCACAGTGCCCCGATGCTCCGGAGCCGCCAGGAGAGAAGAGAAATGCTGTTCTCAGAGCTGCCCGGCAGGTACGTGGACAAGACGTAGGAAGGCGAGGATGGTGGCGCTGGCACCGCATGCCCTGCCTGCTGGCGGCGTGAGCCCTGGGCCTGCCACCACAGCCGTCCCGCGTCCCAGCAGGCTCTGAGGGTCCAACACTGTTCTAAACGTCAAGATGCTTAAGGCTCACCCAGGGAATATGACCACCTGGGAGCCCTGAGGAAGACTCTTCTCTCCCAACAAATAAGACGCCCAAGGTCAGTGGCAAGTTGTTGTTCACTGAGGATTTTTTTGAAAGTTTAAATAATGGTTTTTTATGATTTTACATTTTCTCCAGAAAATGAATATGAACGGATCAAATGTTATCTGCTAATAAAGTGTTGCTCTAAATGTTTTCCTGATATTTAAACAACAACAACAACATGTTTAAAAGCAAACATCAGGAGAGAGTGAGACTTGAGCGAGGAATAATGTCTGCCCGAAGGACAGGCCCCCCTCGCCCATTCTTCTGAGTCCTCTGTCCAGCACAAGAGCGCGGCTCTTTGCAACTGCACACCCGGAGAAAGGCTGCTCCTGCCGGGTTTCTCTCCAGCAGGTGAAGAAATCTCTCTCCCTTTGAGAAGAGACACTGAGCCATGCATAATTTCTATCAAGAAAAAAATTCTAAAGTGCAGAAATCTGTCTTTTCAGGGATTCCTGGAGCCTGCTTCCGCTTTGCAGCGAGGAGGGCTCCATTTGGCCCAGAGAGAAAGCCCCGCACCTGTGCGCCGTGCCTTCACGCTCTGCCCGGCTCTCAGGCCTTTGTGGTTGTTATTCTACCCCAGACCATTAAAAGGGCCCTAATTCCTGTGACATGATTATCCAGGTACCAAAGCCCATTTGTCACCTGCAGCAGAAAATTGAGTTAATGCACAACTAAAGGCAGCCAGGACTGTGTAATATCAACCTGATTACATCAAACTAGCTGCAAACCTAATTCTGCTGGATGACACTGCGTCGGGCCTGTCATCTCCAATCATTAAAGCTGTCAGAAATCCATCAGGTTTACAGCTAATTAGGTGAACACTAATGAAGCTGGCAAAACAACTTTTCTTTTTTTATGGCTGAGCGGACCTTTCACTTTGGAGGGGAAATTCTCGAGGATCCTCAAGGTTGCTGGGGACTGGATTTTCAGTTACCAATCAGCAGACCTCTTCCTTTTTCCTACTCTCTCTCTCTCTCTCTCTATCCGTACAAAGCAATCAATGTGTCGTCACTCCCGGGACGCCACAAAAGCAGGCATGAACCTTATAACTTGCAGCTGTGAGAACTAAAACAGGAGGAAAAAATGGGAAGTTTCTTGTCCATTTAAACAAACAAACAAACAAAACCCCCAAAACTCTCACAGCTCACTTATTGGCCTGTGCATACTTATCGCCGGCCTAAATGTGGAGGTTTTGTTCCCCTCCTCTCTTCTTAAATAAGTCACCCTTCAGACATCCCCACCCCTCCTCCACACGTCCATTAGGCAGAGGCATTCTGATAACGTAAATCCAAAACCAGGGTATGGGAAAGAAAGAAAGCACTCACGCTGCCAACTTCTGATTGACCATTAAGCTATTGATGAATGTGCCTGTCAGGAGAGAGACAATTAAATCAAATATGAAACAAAGTCGTTTTGATGGGTCATTTTGATAGAGCAAAACCATTCTTCCATCTCCTATTAGTCGTGCAGTCAAGTTTTTACATAATGAGTGTTTCTTAAGTAACCTGAGAGTCCTGCCTGGCTTTTTAAAAGGCGCAAAAAAATTAGTGAGCAGGTTGCTTTAAAAATGTACATTTCTTTCTTGTGTAATATTTTTAGCAGAAAGTTATCAGATAAGAGTGTCAGATTGGCAAGGTGGGAGAGAAAGATGAACCAACCAAGAGAGAGTTCTAAACCAAATGTAAGTTGGGATCACATATGGCTCATTTGACTGAGGCACACAGATACCTTAAAATGTGCATCCAAAGAGAAAAGAAAAAATTCCAGAGACTGGAAGAAGCCCAAGACACTCCTCCTGCCGAACTCTGTGAAGGAATCCTCCAAACTTTGAGAGGCTATTTTGGGCAGACAAGCTCTGTCTTGAGCGTGGGATTCCACGGAGAAGGTGGTGTGGTCAAGGAGCATCGCGAGGAGATGACCGGAGAGGCAGCACCCTCCCGACACCGCGACTGGGTGTTCAAACTTTCTAAATTTGGGCAACACTGGGCACAGAGAACAAAACCTGAGTTACCCCCCCCCCCCCCCGCCCCCCGAACCAAACCTATTTTATCCTACGGTTTTCTTAAGACACTAACAGGAAAGCACATTTCTGGGAGAAGAAAGACTACCATCCCCACCACCCACCCACCCTGCCGCCCCTCTGTAAGGAGCTCAGAGAGCAGCCAGCTTGTGAGCTCCACGGGCAGCCGGCCGGCAGGAAGGACCGGGCCACGAGCATAACCCACCATTCCTACAGGCACAACACCTTCATCTACGAAGGCACCAGGAAATGTCTCGGCCCTTCTCTCTGCCCTCCCTTCTCTCACCAAAGGAAAAGAAGAGAAAACGAAAGAAAGAAACCTCCACTTAGCCTCCCGTCCGGCAGCCTCTGAACCTCAGCACATCTGAGTGTTACTCATCAAAATGCATCCCATCCATATGTGGTCCTCTCAGCAGTGGGTCCCAAATCCCAAAGTTGCACTGACAGGGCCCCAGTGACGTCACACAGCTTGGCCTCACCATTGCCAGTGATTTATTGATGTTTATTGGGAATGAATAGATCAAAGGCAGCAGCATGACAGGCGATCAATCAGTCATCAAATCAAGGGTGGCAAGGGGCCAGTACCCCTTCTTCCAAGCAACATGCCCCCAACTGACATTATTGCAAAATAATGTTATGTGTGTGGGTTTGGTTTGATTTTCAATGATGCTTTTTCTAGAAAAGATAAAAAGCTTAGTCTTAACAGGAGTTGACACTCCTGGCAAAAAAAAAAAGAAAAGAAAAGAAAGAAAGGAAAGGAAAAAAAGTACTCAGACACATCCCAGAACTAAGTGCTAGGAGGCGGTGAGGGTGGGAGAGGAGTGTTAGGAAGCATGGGCTTGAGGGGAAACCCAAGGGGTAAATGCACGCCAGCACCTAACACTGACTTGACAGTCATCTGACAATACCCAGACTCTGTGCGCTCTGATTTCCACCGCTGTGCCCGTTTGGGCCCAATAATGAAGACTCAATCGGGTTGGCAGTAAGGTGACCTGGCAGTCCCCAGCCCTCCAGCGGCAGGAGGACAGGAGAGGTGTCCCAGGGAACTCAGTGACCCCGCCTGCCCCCCACAGACAGACACAGTAGAGGCTCCTTCCCATCCCCTCTGCAGCCAGAGAGCTGAGGAGTCAGGAGCCACCGGCTCCAGGCGCGGATGACCTAAGTGGGTGCCAGCAGGGCGAGAGCAGAGCGCGGCGGGTGTCCGGAGGGCGCCGGGTCCAGGAGGTGGGCACAGCACACAGAGAGGGAGCAGCGAGGAGCCTGTGCCCCGAGTCACTCTGCGCGGGCAGAGGCAGCGGGCGGGAGCGGGGCCAGCCGAGCAGGGTCGCCACTGGCTGGAGACCCGGGGAGCAGAGGAAGAGGAGGAGGAGAGGAGGAGAGGAAGCGGCTCGTACCTGCTGCGCGCCGGGGCGCCTGCTGCTTCCTCCTCGGCATGATGCTCCTCCGGCGACTGCCACCGCCGCCGCACCGCCGCTGCCGGGCTGAGGAGCAGGAGGGAGGGGCGGCGGGCCCGCGGGGGGGCCAGGCGGGCTGGCTCTCAGCCTCCCCCCCAGAGAGCGGCCGCCCGCAGGATGCTGCTGCGCCCAGGCTCTCAGTGTCCCCCCCTCTCTGCGCTCCACCGCGATCCCGAACGTGCGGAGGGAAGGAGGAGGGCGGGCGCGGGAGGCTCGGGAGGGAGGAGCACAGGGGGGTGGGGAGGGAGGACCGCGCTGCCGGCGGAATGGGAAGTTTGACAAATCGCTCCAGAGGCCAAAGGAGGAGGGGGCGGGGAGGAGCGGCGGCCCTGCCCCCCTTCTTGCCCGGTCCCCAGATGAGGTGCGCGGGTTCGGGACCGGGGGCCGGGAGAGGGGGAAAGCAGGCTCCCGGTAGGCGGAGGAGCGCGGGAGCCCCCCGAGCCAGCCGTGCCCTGGCCCCCGCCCCCGGGCAGGGGGTCAAGGCAAGGGGGGCGCGCCTTCGCCGCCGCCGCGGCCGCGGCCCGGGCTCCGCGGTCCAGTCTTCGGCCCGCGGCGCGGCTGGAGCGGCGGCGTCGGCAACAGGCAAGCTTAAAGGAAAAGGATATGATCGTGTCACTCGCCGCCCGCGGGGGCGCCGCGCCCCCGCACCCAGCCCGGGGCTCTCCAGGACCCCCGCCCAGTCTGAGGAGGGTTTGCCTCCCCTCCGCCTCCGCCCTGAGCGCTCCAGCAGGGGCGCGGTGCCGGCCCACCGAGTCGTCCCAGGGCGCACGCTCCCGCCCGACCCCTCGCCACCCGGCCTTGTCCCATGGCCGCCCCCTCCTCCCCGCCCGGGCCGCACTGCTCTCCACCCGCCGAGCCCAGAACCCCCAGCTCGGTCCGGGTTTGGGCCCGCGCCCCTCTGGGATGCCAAGGCCACGGGCAGGCGGGCCCGGCCCTCGAGGGAGGAGGCAGCCTCGGGCTGGAGCGGGTGGGGGTGGCTCTAAGGGCCCGCGCCACCCGGCTCCTCCCCCGGGACTCACCGCGGCCACTTTCCCCAATTTTTTCCTGGGCAAACTTTCTCGGGCCTGTCCCGGGGTCGCAGTGAGAGGGGTGCCTATAAGTTTCCTCTCCAGACTGGGAAGATCGAGGTCTCCTCGCCCCCTGAGTAGCTGGAGGCGCTCCCCACCCTGGGGCGCCGGCGATCTCAGGGCAGGACGGGGGCGGGGTAAGGCACTCGGGCTCCCAGCCCCTCCTCCCCTCCCCCAGGGCGCCCAGGAGTGGGGGGCCACCGCACCCAGCCCGGCCTGCCTGCGGTTCTGAACGAAAGAAATTGATTATTGATTGGACGATCGGGGTCGCCTGGGCCCCACGCGAACTGGCCGGGCCCACAGGCCCCCGTAGAAGAGCTGGCAGCGCTGCGGTGGCGGCGGGGAGGCACGGGCTCACTTACGGGCGGCCGCGGAGGTGCAGGTGGGCCACGGCTCCCCGGGACGATGCCCGATGCCCGGGCGGCGGAGGCTGCAGAGTGGGAGCCTGAGCCCGAGCGGTGCATCGATGCGCTGCGGGCTCGATTGCGTCTCCCTGGGCAGCTCGCGGGCCGGGAATGGGGCGGCCGCGGCGGGGCCAGCTCCGGGCTCTGCTGGGCGGCGTTGGCCAGGCTCGGGATCGGCCGCACCCTAGGTCCCGTGGATGCTGCTGCTCCCGGGAGCGCGGGCTGGTGCTGCGGGACTTCCCTGGGCCCGTGCCTGGCAGTGCGGGAGGGCCCGCGCCCGCGCCCTGGGACTGGCCGCGGAGTGCCCGGAGCTGGGAGCCTGGCCTCTTCCTTCCTCTCTTCCTTTCCCACTCCCCCCTGACGTTTCTATTTTCGTCTCTTCTCCCCTCTTCTTCTGCCCCCTGTCCTCCTCGTGTTCCCTTTGTGGTTGTTTTCTCAAGTTACTTTTCAAAGTTCACCGGCTGCTTTCTTTCCTTTAGACCCAGAGATGTGCGACCCCACCCGGACGGTCAGAGCACCCGGTCCCTGCTGGCTCAGCCCAGACCCCGCGCGGAGGTGCCCGGTCCTCCGGCCACAACGCTGCCTCTGCCCTGGCGCAGGAGCGCTCGGCGAGCGGGGCGCGCGGCCGGCGGTGGTGGGGAGCAGCGGCCGGCGGCAGCCCAGAGCTAGCCTTGCGGGACGGGCTGGGAGCTGGGGGCTGGCACGGGAGCAGTGGGCACCTCAGAGGCCGGAGCCCCTGACCCTCCAGGCCGGAGACGCGGCCGTGGGGCATGAAACGCTTCTTTCGAACGTGGAAACGGTGAGTTGGCAGACGCTGCCCGCGGCCTCCCGGGTCTGGTCGCGCCGCTGGGCGCCTCTCCCCCGGCGGAGGGTAAGCCCCGTCCTGGTCAGCTGCTCCCGCCCGGCTCACCCCATTCCGGGAGCGTCCACTTCGGCGCGCCGGGCGACTCGCACGGAAGGTAGAGTTTCGCCCAGCTTCGTGCTGCCACCTCCTCCTTTCCTTCCCGAGCTGCTCTCCAAACCCGGTTCCTTCAGCCCCCTCCCCCTGCGGCAGCGGCCTGAGCTCAGGTCTGGGTGCCGCCCGCAGCCAGGGCGGGATCCAGTCTCGCCTTCCCGCTGAGGCACTGCGCGAACCGCCCTAACATCTGTCTGTCCGACCATGTGTGCATCCGTCAGTGTCAGTGAGCCGCACACCGCAGCCACAGCCCGTCACGCACAACGCGGGCTCTGCGGCGTGCACAGCGCGCCGCGCTGCCTTGCCTTGCCCGCTTGGAACAGCCTGAAACCCACGTCTCTAAGGTGCCCTTTTAGCCACAGCACCCCCTTCCATATCGGGACCCCCAAACGTGATTAGTTTTGCAAACCATTCTAGAGATGGGGCAGATGAGGGGACTATGCCATTGTAGCCCTGCTCGCACCTCTCCACGTTCTTGGTCCTTTCTGTGGACTGGGTGTGGCGCCGGAGCGAAGGCAGGAAGCTCCCCAAACCCGCACCAAGCACAGGATAAACCTGAGGATCCCTGAATGCAGGGGCTCGAACTCCCGGAAGCTGGGACGCTGGACCAAGCCCGGGACTGTGGGAGCCACCAGGCAGGTCTCAGCCAGAAAGTCTCCAGCTAAAACTTTGCCAGGCCATGCCAGGCTGCTGATGAGGAGTAGGGGAGGAGAGGGGGGAGACGATGCCAGTGAGAATCCTAGGCTCCATTTAGAGATGGCAGGACCTTTGTAATTCGCAGGTTGTTCCCGGGAGAGAGGGCAGGGCCAGGCATTGGGGAGTTCCCAGCGCGGTTCCAGGAGTGCCGCCGGCTGTGGCTGCAGCACCTGCCTTTCCCTGTTGCTGCACCTCCCCAGCCCCTCCCCCTCCCCTGCACTGTCCCCAGGACAAACATCTTCACATTTGTCCGGGACCAGTCTGGCCAGGCCAAGGGGTCTTTCCAGTCCTCCTCCTAAGGCCATCGGGGGAAGGTGCACGCAGGACCTCGGACATCTGTGGGCGCTGTACCGGGCACCTCACCTAACTTATTCCTACTGTAAACATTTTGGTCCTGGGGGCTGGTGAGTTCTGCCCCTCAGAGGTGACGCCACTACGCCAGTGGGTTAATACCTGTCCTCTCTGAGTTCTGAGATTGGAGCGTTAGAAGAGGTACGGGAAGGGCTTTCAGGAATGTGCCGCGGAGGTCTTTGCGGTCCCAAGGAGATTGGAGACCCCACTGCAGCGCCAGCTAGGCTCCTTCCCGCTTCCCAAGGGCGGGCTGTGCGCACCACACCCCTTGCCCTGGGAGGGCCAGTTCCCCAGGAGATGCCTTAGAGCCCCGCGCTTGCCCACTGGGAAGGGCCGCACCTGAGGAAGGCCGGCAGCTGGGGCCGCAAGTGCACCTGCTCACTGCTGAGCCCGGGAGTCAGGCACCAAGTACCCCAGGCCAGTGAGATGCTCCCACTTCAGGGAGGTGCCATGTTCCTGGGAATGGTTTCTAAACCCCCAGAATAAAGGGGATGAAGGGAGGAAAGGGGGGCTGAGGGGTAACGGAGGGACACAAGGAACTGCCCGTGGCAAATGCCTCTAGAGGCTTTCACTGCGACCAGGTCGCTCCCCTCCCCCATCTGGGTGGTAATGTTTAGAGCCCAGAAAATTCCCAGGGCCGTGAAGATAACTCCTGAGCCCCAAGATTGCACCTCCAGCCCAGTGGAACCCCACCTCCTCCATGGCAGGGCACTGAGCGCCATTCAGCACAAATGTTTCCAAATGCCACTTCTTCCTGCCAGGGGCTCAAGCCCCACGCCAGCATTCTGAGCTCTAGGAGCCAGGAGCTGCCCTGGCTGACTGGGGGGAGTGCCTGCCCCACCCAGAAAAGATCAGAAGGGGTGGGGGAGCCAAAGGCAGGCAGGCAGGCAGGCTCTGCTGGTGTGAAGTGCAGGGTGGGGTCTGATGGCAGCTTGCCTGTTGGAGTCCAGAATCTGCCCAGAGGAGCAGCCAGGCCACCAGCTGGAGGCAGGCCAGGTTGGGTTCAAGGTTGGACTGAGGGCAGAGGTGGCAGCCCGCCTGACCCAGAGAATGGCATGCTGACTTGGAGTGGCTCGAGGGAAAGACCAGGAATGAAGCGTGCTGGGAGCTGCAGCTCTAGGACCTAGAGCAAGTAGCCAGGCTAGACAGAGTACAGGAATCTAGGGGTCTAAGTCCACACCTTGGAGAAGGGTTCTCTGTGCCCTGAGGGAAGCACAGGCCACCTTGAAGGGCAGGGCATGCTGAGTAGTCCTCTTGGGGAGCCTGCACCCATTTCAAGGTGGGCCTTTGGGGAGCACAGAGTCTGTAGGCCAAGTGCTCTAGGCCTGCACCCACCTGGAATGCTGGCCTTGGGGTCTGCCCCTTCCGCACTCCCCTCACACCAAGGTCTGGGCTGGGAGGAGGAAGCGCCTGGCTCTGGGGAGTTGACTGCTGTTTGGGGTACACCTCAACCGGGAACTGGGCCCCGGACCTCTGCCCACCCCTACCCAGGCACTTAGGGTTTGAACCCCAGGACCAAGCCTTGCCAGACAATAAACTGGTTATTAAAAATGCATTTACACAGCAGGGAAGTTTGTTTCTCTTTTACTGGTACTTTTGTTTCAAAGAACCAGATATTTTGTCTGTAAATTCTCCCAAGAACTTTTACAGCTTGAGGTGAAATAAACCTTAGAAAACAGAGCCACTCGGAATGCCCCTTCTGTAGGGCCTGGGGGAGCTGCATGTGGAGTGCCGGGACGTGAGCTGGGGGCAGGGCAATCTTCCTAGGGTGGCAGGGACTACTCTGGGCCCTAGGTCAAGAATTGCTGTTGGGAGATAAAGAAATAACAAATAAAAGAATTGCTATTGGGGGTGAAAGTGCCTCCCCACTCCCCCAACACGGGGCACATAGGCTTCCAGCCCTCTCCTCCCCTCCAGCAGTGTCCTACTTTGTCAATTTCCTGCCGTTCAGGGCACAGAGGTTGATCCAACTTTGCCAACAAGCTCACTGGACACCGGCCTTCTCCATCAGAACCACTTGAGAAAAGAAAAAGAAAGCAATCCTCTGGGCCTGCCTAGCTGAGCTGGGTATGACTGAACCGAGAACTCTGGGTGGAAGCTGACCAGGTCAAGGTCCCTTAGAAGCCGGGGCCATAGGTCCCCTCCTCCATGCCTCATTTTTTCTGACTCAGAATTTCGAAGCAGTTATTAACCTCTTAAAAGAAAAACAATACACCTATCAGGGAGGAAGGGAGGGAGGGAGGGAGGAGGAGAAAGGAGGAGGGAGGGAGGGAGGGAGGGAGGGAGGGAGGGAGGGAGGGAGGGAGGGAAGGAGGGAGGAGGAGGGAGGAGGGAGGAACCTGAGGATTCCAGGGGAACGCCTCAGCCTCTACACCCACCTCCCAGGCCAGTTGCCAGTTTCCCTCCCCACCCCCAGGATTTCCTGTGCTCTCCCTCCCACACCTTCAGATTTGGGGAGCCCAGTTTAGTCTCCACTCTTCTTTCTTCAATAATTATCTTTCAAACTCAATCATTTACCAAACTTTCAAAAAAAAACTCTGAAGGAAACGCAAGGTTACATAAAGAGAATGAAAGTCTTTGTGTTCCGTCTAAGGAGCACCATGTGCCTCCGGTCCATCTTGGAGAGCGCAGTTACGGGCACTGGGCTTTGTCAAGTCTCGTGCATCCACTTGAGCTTCAGGTTATTTCCTGAGTCACTTGCAGCAGCAAGGTGCGTGTTTCTTGACTCTGAGTGAGATGGATTTTTAAAACTACTCCAAACCCAAAACTACCCGAGACAGCTGCAGCTGCGGGGCTCGCCGGCTGGCAGCACTGGAAGCAGGGGTGCCAGTCCTTCCTGGGCAGAACAAGAGCTGCCAGGACCAGCCGGTACTGAGCTGGTGTGTGGGGCAGCCTGATGCCAGGCTGAGCGCGCTTCTCTACCACTGGGACCTGGAGGAGGCATCCGCCCAGAGCGACAGCAGCCCTGCGCACAGGTGGGCTCAGTAATAGCCAGGGGTTCACAGGACCAGGGAGAGTGGCTTCTGTGTCCTCCCCAGTCACTACACGGCGCAGTCTTGTGTTGGTCCCTCCGTCTCCAGCAGCAAGGCGCGCGCTGCTCTCAGTGGGTGGGTGCGAGAGGGACACGGCTGAGAACTCCTTCTTCCTCATCTGGTTCTGTCACCTGTGCTTCCAGGCTGGGAGAGCTGAGTTCCTGGGGACATGGTGGTCAGGGGGTCACATTCCTGTATGCAGACAGCATCGGATCTCGGGGCTTAGATAATTTCCAGGTTTTCCTCTTCAGCACAGCTCTGAATCATCCTTCTCCCCTAGTCTTTCTACCACTTTTTTTCTCCCTTCCTTCCTCCTCCTCTCTTTCTGATTTCTGGTGTTTTCTATCAGTCCCTCTTGGACCCCCACAGGAATTTACAAAAGGTTTTCATTTCCGGTCCACCAAGTACTCACCTGGACCCTGAGAGAAAGAGTAGTTTTAGTTGCTGCCTCTTTTTAGGTGGGGGGAGGGGGTCAGAAACCAAGGTGGACATTTGGTTTAAAATAGAAGAACGTGTTAAGAAGTCTCAAAGCTGTCAATAAACCCTTTAAGTGGCTGGTGATGCAGTGCCTGGAGTTGCAGTGGTGGCATTGCTAAATGACTCTAATGCCCAAAGAAAATATTACAAATGCCGGTGTCTTGGCCACCAATCGGGCGCCGCTCTCCGCGAGGGCGCCGGCTCCTCTCTGGCGCGAGGGCACCCGCATTTGCATGATAAATTGACCAGACTAGCAGTGGCCAATGAAATATTAAAATTAGTCCGCCTGGTAGGGGTGGAGTCCCGGGGGCTCCCCTGGGCCCGCGCCGGAGCTGGCAGTCCCACCTCCTTCAGCGCCCTCTAGAGGCGGGACCTCGGGGCCGCCGCTCCTCCCCCTCCCCACCGGGGAGGTGGGGCAGGGATGCCTGGGCCTGGTGCTGCAGTCCGCCTGGGTGCTCTGCACTTGGAAGTGTGAGTGGATGGCAGAGGCAGGTGGTGACACCAAGGGAGGGTTTACGGAGAGCTCCATCTCTAACTCCCCTCCCTGGGTTCCTCTGCGACTTAACCCTCGACCATGATCGCCCTCCACAAAGCCCAGCACTACTGAAAATCTGGAGCAGGCCAACTCAACCTGCCCTGATCATGGACTCTGCACCCAGGCAGGCCACCAACCAGGGTGCTGGGAGCTAGGACTAGGTTGGGGCGCCCCGGGGTCTGCGCCGGGCCTGGAGCTGCAAAGCTGGGTGAGGCTGAGGCAGCCTGGCCCCTGGAAGAGCCTAGGCAGGAGTGACGCTGGGCCTCAGCAAGCAGGACTCCTCCCCTGGAAAACACATCTGGAGAAAGTGCCCAGACCTCCGGGCAGGAGTGTGCAAAGGTGTGCAAGGAGGGACATGTGTATGGCCCGCATCAGACCATAGAACCCAGCCAGGAAAGGTGTGGAAATGCGTGCGGATCACAAAGAAGCCATAGACTCTGGGAAGGTGCTGTCCTCCCCAGAAAGTGGGACTCGGGCACCAGGTGAGCTGGTCTCCTGGCCTTGCTCCTCCCTGCAGCTCAGGACTCAGTGGGGACTTTTGCACAGGATACTGGGTTGGACCAATGGCCTCTTGTCTACTGACCCACAGAGATTTACAAAGGTTTGTAAAATCCCCCTCACCACCACCTGGTGTCAGGTACCTGGGGCCCCCTGGCCCTGCAGGCTTATTTGCAAGAACAGTTTTTAGAAGTTCCGATGCCTTTCTCTACTCCAGGGGGTGAGCACTTTGTTCTTTCTCCATTTCAAAAGGAGTCAGGTCCCAGTTAACAGCTACCCCAGGGAGTGCTTGAGCCCCACCCCTCCTCCCAGCCAGGAGGGTCTGCAGGGGGTGGTCAGGCTGCAGGCAGGTCTGAGTTCCAGCCCAGAGGGGCCTCTAGGCACCTCTCAGTCAGCCCCCTGCAGGGGAGAACCTGGTGGGGAGAGGGGGACTCTCAGAGCTTGGCCCCAGGCTGGAAATACTCAAATGGTGGGAAATGAATACAAACTTGACAGAGTGAATTTTGATATTTGATCACCTTACAGATATTATCAGTACTTTCAAATATGTTGTCCATAGGGGAATTAATTCATAAGAAGGCTTTTGTATCATTTAAGGTTTTCCAGAATGTTCTGGCTGAAGTGAGGGAGCTCTGGTCTGGTCTTGCTGGGGATGCAGCTGGAAATTAGATGGTGACGGGTCAGGCCAGGTACAGAGAACCCTCTATTCTAAAGACACTTCAGTGGGCCTGTGTAAGTGCCCAGGGACAGGGCTCCTCCAGGGAGAAGGCCCGCAGCTGGCAGCAGGGAGAGCCCTTGAAGGGAGCCCACACACCCTCCTCCTCCTCAGGCCTCACCTGTTGGCTAGGAAAAATGAGACTTGAAAATGGGCCAGAGCATCCTCCAACAATTAACTTTCTCAAGGAGTCACTGCTACCTCCGAGGTCCGGAAATGAAAGCGCTCTCTCCTGAGGACGGTCCCATCTGGGCCATGTCCACAGTCAAGACAGGAAGACAGTAAAGGTGACAAAGTAGAGAGCAGGCGGCCCAGCCTCCACCCGTCCAAGACAGTGCGTGCAACCAGTCCATTTCTGTCAGAGAGAAGTGCCCAACCGGCAGGTCGCACAGCAGGGTCAAGCACACAGTGGGTCTGGTGGCTCTGCTGTGGACTTGCGCGTGGGCACACTGCAGGGGAGTGCGAGCTCTGCCCATGTGATGCAGGCCCAGCTGGTGGCCCATAACTCACTAAGGTTTCCCCTCTTTGAGCCTCACCTCCCTCTCTGAAGTGGGGCAGTGCTCTCCCTCTTAAACATTGAGTAGGGACTCCAGGGGAAAAAATTCTACCCACACTAGAGATGCCCTTTGAACCTTTACTTCTTTGTGCTTCCTGCTGGCGCTTTCAGGGTCAGCCCAGGGCCTGAGAGAGGGATGTGTGAGTAGCTGTGTGTTCTCAGGCAGGTCACTGTAGAGCCCACTTCCCAGGTAGCAGTGGGGCTCACCTGAAATGGTGGATGTTGGTGTTTGGGGGAGAAGCTTGATATGCAGTAGTTGTCTAATATGTTGTGTCCTCTCCTCCAGCCACAGGGTCAGACTCCTGAAGACAAAGGCTTATCAATGGGATGTGGGCGGATGTACCTGAGGGTGCAGGCAGGTGCTTGGAGCCAGGCAAAAAGATAGAGGTGAGTTGCTAAAGGCAGGGCAGGGCACAGGCCTCCTGACTTCCTGGGAAGAGTGGTCATTTGCAGGGCCAAAAGGCATATTCCTCTAGGCCTTCCTGGGAGCTAATTAAAGGAAGGGGTACAGTGAAGAAGCTCCCTGATATTTCTATTTCTCCTGTTAGTAGAGACTGGAATTTGCACCATCCAGGTCAGATGGAAAATAGAAGCCGGGAAATCTGACACTCTCATTGATTTGCCCTCTTTGCCATCGTTACTTGCAAGAGGAAGAAATGTGACTTCAAAATTGCAATTAGGAGCCAGCCTGCTAAGGGCTCCTGTGCTAGTGCAGAGCCTGGCGGATCACGGGCCTGCCTGTCTGGCTCCTACGGAGGTGGGGCCGCCCAGGCTGCGCTGCAGGTGCTGCCTCCCCACAGGTGCCACCTGCACACCCTCCTCCCACACTTCCCTCACATTTTGGTTGGGTCTTTGAAAAGATGGCAATTTTCCCAATGTTTTAAAAGTATTAACTTCCTTTCAAATTTTCTTTAACCTTTAATGTTTGTAACTTGATGAAAAGGTCATTTTGCTCTGAGGATGCTACTCTTCCACAATTGTTCAGCTATCGGGGTGAATTCCATCCAAATCCTGAGTTCTCTAATAGGACCCAAACCAACAAACACACACACACACACACACACACACACACACACAAGTGAGCACATGCATATACACACATGTGCACACACAGGCACATGTGCACATATGCAATCTAGATTAATATTTTCTAATGTGCATCTATGTAAATACAGGGTGGGGCAAAAGTGGGTTTACAGTTGTTCACATGGAAAGCAATACAATAGGCCTAGCCTGTTGCTCAGTGGTTAGAGCATCAGCCCACGGACTGAGGTTTGGGGGTTTGATTCCAGTTAAGGGCACATACCACAGTTGCAGGCTTGATCCCTGCCCCAGTCGGGGTGGGTACGGGAGGCAACCAGTGTGTCTCTCTCACATCCATGTTTCTCTCTCTTTGTCTCTCCCCCTCCCTTTCACTCTCTATAAAAAATTTAAAAAAATCAATGAAAAAAATATCCTCTGGTGAGAATTAACAAAAAAGAAGAAAATAATAATACAATAACTAATAAATAATAGTACAAGAATAAATTGTGTATTCACAGCTGTAACCCTACTTTTGCCCGACCCTGTGTACAGTGATGTGTATGCATTGAGATATTTGTATCTCAGAGTATACATACATAGTATACATATACTCACAGGAACCTGAATTGGCATCAATGTCTCTAGCATTCCTGACAGGAAAATATCTCTAAAACGTACTTTTCTGAATGATAAGGTTTGCTAACCATTTGATGATAATCATTTATGATGTGATGCACATGCCCCTGATTTCTTTAAAAGGGGTTCAGTCAATTCCTAATTGACCTCTTCACTGCTGTCCTTACAATAAATGGACCCAGAAGCCTAGTTGAGTCAGGACTTCCTCTCAGTCTTCTTAGAGCCTCAGCCTCTGAGCTTTGCTATTTTACATACATTCATATGTAAAATAGAGTTAATGGGCTCAAATAAAAGCTTTCTGGAATTTTCTACAAGGAGACAGCCTGAGGTGCTTGCAGGGACCACGGTGTGTGTTTCCCTTCTGAGGCCTGGGTGGTGGTGTGCTGCCTCTCCCCTGGGCTGGCTGAGGTCCTAAGAGGAAGGTCTGGGGCCTGTGAGGAGCAGCTCAGGCTCAGTGGGCCTCACTCACCTCTCACGTGATCTAAAGGGAATGAGTCCGCATAAGAGCTCTTGGTGACATTGACCCTCACAGGATACAGCTTGTACTTAAACTAAGGTGACCAGACGTCCCGCTTTTGGCGGGACAGTCCCGATTTTTAACAATTTGTCCCGCGTCCTGCGGCATTTTTAAAAAGTCCCGATTTTTGGAAAGCATGCTCTACAAGCTAGGGAACGGTGGGAGAACGGGAAGGGAATATACGGTTTTGGGCGGCCATGTGGCTATTTAGCCAGGATATGAGTTTTATATTATTTTTGTTAATTTTATAATGTTAAACTTTAATAATAACAAATAATTGTTGAGAACTGATTATCGAGAACTGCTTATCAAAGTTCGCATTGTTGATCAGTTGTTAGAATTCGACCACCATTGTTTGGACTTAATGAACAATGGCATTTTTTGGGATTGGCAACGAGGAAAACATTTTGTAACTGTCTCTCAGACGTTACACATCGTACTGAGTGCTAGTAAGCTAGTTAAACAAGTGATGTCATTACAAATCAGCTATTCAGATAATTTAGGTAAGTAATTTATTTATTTATTTCATAAATACATAAATTTTCTTGAATTTAGCAGACAGTATTCGTATTATTTATATTTTATAGTGGTGGCAAAAAGTCTAGCGCCGGCCTTGAAAGTGACACTTACGACTTACGTTACGGCAAATTCATGATCTTTTAAACAACGACAGCAATCTACTAAAAAAAATTCACTCAAATGAGAAATATGCCAAAGAATAAAATAATACTATACATAATTTTTTATTTATTATATTTGTAAATTGTACTTATGTTGAAATTTAAAAAAATATATTACAATACTATTTTTGCGTTCTATGAAAACTTTTGTTGCTCCATATAGACCAAATTTTTAATCAAGAATCGTCCCCCCCCCCCCCCGCCCCCGATCAATGGTGTCCCGCTTTACCAATGTTAAAATCTGGTCACCTTAACTTAAACACATGCCCTTTAACAGGCTATGGCTGGGATAATAAAGTGCACCAACGCTTGTGACTGTCTGATTGGTCTCCTTGGAGCCCGACGCAGAGCAGGGCCCCACCTGTGAGCTGGGGCAGGCCTGTCAGTCATGGTGGCTGTGCCTTTCGGAAATGAGGCGAGAGGTTCTGCGCTTGGTTTATGTCCCCCAGACCTTCTGTGCTTCCACCTCAGGGCCCATTTCTGAGGCACCTTCACATTTCAACCGTCCTGAGAATATGTTTAATTAGAACTTGGCCATACAGCCCTTGAAAATAAAACAGAAGGGACCAGCTAATTATATTCCTCAGCATTCTGTGGCAAACATATATTTTTTAATAAAACACTTTTCTAACCAGAGTAATCCCTTAGGGTGCAAATCCTCATTTATAAGATCTCCCAAAGGGAGTTAAGGAAAAGGTGCCTTATAAAGAAAAAAGACAAAGAGAGCAGGGACGTGTTTCCAAAGAGCTCATGAAAGATACACTTATTCTGAGGTTGATACAGATATCTTAAAGATGAAAAGCTTTGTTTCAAATGTCTTATAATTCTCTCCTGTATTTTTTTAATCCCCACCCAAGGATATTTTTTCTATTGATTTTTTTAGTGAGTGTGGAGGGAAGGGAGAAGGGCAGGGGAGGATAGAGAGAGAGAAAGAGAGAGAGAACGAGAAAGAGAGAGAGAGAGAGAGAGAGAGAGAGAGAGAGAGAGAGAGAGAGAGAGAGAGAGAGAGAAACATTGATGTGAGAGACACAGCGATTGGTTGCCTGCCTCACGTACCCGCACTGGGCTCCGGGATCAAGCCTGCAGCCAAGTTACATGCTCTTGACTAGAAATTAAAACCGAGACCCCTTGGTCCGTGGGCCGGCCAACACTCCAACCACTGAGCCAAACTGGCCAGGGCTCTTTCCTGTATTTTCGATAATTTACATCTTCCCCCTTTTGATGACCACAAATGCCCTGTAACTTGCCCTGCTATTTCCCTTAAGCATAATATTTAAATGAACCAGTGATTCTCTGCAATGCCCCTCACCTCCTGCTGGTCCTCCCCTCCCCTGACTTGTGACTCCCCCCATCAGGAGCCTGCCTGCCTGTGGGCTGCAGTGCAGAATGCAGTCCTGGGGGTGGGGGAGGGGGGCTTTCCCGATGTCTCTGCAGCCAGGAGAAGGTCCCTCTCCGGAAGTGGTGGGGCATTTGCATTCATGAGGCTGATAGCCCCAGTGGATAAATGCCAAAAAGTGATAGCTAATGTTTGCTGGGGGGAGGGGGGGTTCCACCCTAGGCAACACCCTATGAAGTTTAAGTATCTCATTTAATCTAAAGGGGCACAGTTGAACCGCAGCTGCTGACAACACTCAGGCCCAAAGCTTAGGAAACAAGATTAATTAGAGAAATAAAAGAAAGAGAGCACACTCCTCATCTCGGGGTTTGGGGGCGTGCCTGGCACCTACTTCTCTAGGAACTGCTCCTCTCACGTTACACTGACTGAGCCTGGCACAGCGTCTGCCATGTTATCATAATAAACTCTTTGGTAAACAGAGCATTTGATGGCCGCATAATATTCCACTGTATACGTGGAACAGTTAATATTGTCATTCTTCTATTATTTAGATGTTTAGGTTATTTTCTGTTTTTCATTCATATTAAAGAATGCTACAAGTAATAACTTTTGTATAGAGAAATTTTTCATATTTCAGAATGACATCCAAAACACAAAATTACCAGGTCAAAGAGACAGCCCTTAGTTTAACTCGGGGTAAAGTACCTCGCACAGAACTGGCCACAGAACAGCCACAGCCTCAGGGGCTGCATGGAGAGCATTAGTGCCTGCAAGGGCTCTCCTCAGGACAGCGCTGGGATACGGCACAGCCACAGGCAAGCTAACTTTCACTGTAGCCACACGTTAAAGACAAAAGAAGAAATTACATTAAATCTAATAATATATTTTACTCAGCCAATTATACCCCCAAAAATCTCATTTCAACATGTAACCAATAGAAAGGTGGTCAATGGCATACTTTACATTCCGTACTCATGTGAACCTTTGACATCTGGGGTGTAGTTGACACAACACCTCAGTTCAGACCAGCCACATCCCTAGTGCTCAGTAGTCACAAGGGGGGTAACTGCTTCTGTACCAGCAGCGCACAGCGGACAGAGCACAGCTGACAGAGCACAGTGCCGGGCTAGAGCAGGATCTACCCGAGATATCTGCCCCTTGGCATCGCCCCCAACCTCTAATCCAGCTGGCCTTTCCTGCCTCCCCTCACCCCAAGACTGGCCTTGGAAGTGGATCAGGTGTCAGGTGTGAAGTCACTTCCCTACCTGGGCATTTTAACCCCTTATCTTCCTTCCTAGCCTGCTGGTAACAAATCGCAGCATCTCCTTCCCCCCATTTGTTTTGGACTCATTCATTCAGAAAGATTTATTGAGCACTTCCTAGATGTTAAGCCCTGTGCCCGAGCTGAGGGATACAGGTGAACAAACAGACTTTCCTTGTGAATTAATTACAGAACTTGTCAGTGTTCTTAGGGTCTAGTGGGGAGACAGACTTTAATCAAATAATTGCACAAGTATGTAATTTCAAACTGTGATAAGTGCTATGAAGGAAATGTACATTTAAAAAATGTTAACCTGTGGGTCACGGCTTGAGTGGCCTGGCCCTGGAGGTGTTTAATGGAGGGTGTCCAGCTCCTGGCCAGGCTGTCTTGGTGAACATGGATATAACAGATGAGAGCTGGATGAGAAGACCTCAAGGTCCCTTCTGGTCCCAGCATCCATCAGCTAAGTTCGAAAAGTTTTGGGGATGACATCAGCTCACCCCATCTAGTGTAAACCTTCCTATGCCATCTAGTTGTATTTATCTTCTCCAAAAATAGTTGAGGCCAGCAGGAACACAGACAGTAATGAGGAAGCAAAAAGCAACTCATCCATCCATCCATCCATCCATCCATCCATCCATCCATCCATCCATTTATCCATTCACGCATCAGATCTTATGGAGTCATCTATGGGATGTCAGGCATTGCTCTGAACATTCAGAGAAGCAAGGCCAACATTCTTTTTGGCTAGACTGTACCGCCAACTGGGTGCACTTTCCCAGAGAAGATAACAATTTCAAGAAGAGAAAAAATCAATGCTAATAGAACTCCTTTTCTGGTTCCGAAAACGGTATCACCCACAGTGGCTGATGCTTTGAGCCAGGGGCTGTGCTGGGGAGTGTGCGCCCTGGATGGACGCAATCTCGTGAGCTCCTCAGACCCGGTGAAATCGATAAATGAGAGGCAGCAATAAAGCCTGCTGGGTGGAGGGGCTGGATCCAGGGGCAAAGTGTATGAGTCCGCGTCTGCCCTGGACCAGGACAGGACCCTCCCTTCAGTCTGAAGCCCTGGGGATGGGGTAATTTCAGCTGCCGTTGATGGAACCTATGCATCACTGTCTTCCCACCAGCTCTCAAATTAGACTCTGATGTATAAAGTTAAACAAAAATGAGATAAAAATTGGCAGAGGTTGAAGAGGGTCAAAGTAGTCAAAACACAGGGTAGACTATTGCTCCTTCTGATTTATGTTATTCTGTGCACTTAGAAAAGATAAAATTACAAATCTCCCTGAGAGGTTTTCATTGAGAATGAGGCCTCACTAATTTATTTTCAATAGACCCCCAGGTTTCTCGCCTGGGTGGCGGGTTCTGTAGCTAACAATAGGGAAGATGCTGCGGTTGGACCTCAAAAGTGGACTGAGATTATGGGGGAGCATTTGCAAACTTAGCATCCTTAGGTGGCAGCAGTTGTAGTGAGGCTCCTGTGGCACTTCTTACATCACAGACGGGGGTCTGTTCTGCCCACTTAATCATACGCCCCTAGGGGATGCAGCACACAGAACTTACCCCCCCCCCCCCCCAATAGCTCAGGAAACTGAGGCTTACAGAAACGGTGTGTCTCCCTGCCCGGTAAATGCGGGACACAGACCTGAATAACACATAGGCCCCTCCTGCACCTGTCTGTGAGAGAACACCATCAAGTGAAGTAACTAAAAGTAAAGTATGATGAAGGGCAAATGAGTGGCTGTGAAGAAACGAAGCAGGCTGGAGGAAAAATGAGATGGGGATGGAGAGCCAATGGAGGGTACCCCAGGGGAGGCATGATCAGAGTTACGTTCTTAAAAGCTCACAGGCAGGTGTGTGGAGAATTAACTTGGGGACGAGGCGAGCCCAGGAGGCCAGGGAGTAGGCCAGGGTTGTGGGTCACTGTGGGGTAAAGAGCCAAGCTCTGTGTGAAGGTGGGGCATCTGAAAGGGCCTCTGGCTTCTCCTCTGGTGCCCTTCCCACAGCACAGCACCGGCTGCAGCCAGACCAGACAGCCCTGTACCCACATCCAGAGAGGGGAGGAGACACGGGCTGAGACGGCACCACCAGGAAGGGGGGCATTATGGGAAGGAGGGCACCCTGTCCAAGGGTGTGTGTGTGTGTGTGTGTGTGTGTGTGTGAGAGAGAGAGAGAGAGAGAGAGAGAGAGAGAGAGAGAGAGAGGGAGGGAGGGAGAGGGAGAAAGAGGCAGGGTGATGGGGAGTGGGGAGAGAGCTCTGCTGTGATACACTTTACCATCTCTGGCCTTATTTTCCCCCATTAATTGGAAAGTTCACTCCCAGCCCGCCTACCTCCCTTCTTTCCTTAAGCCCCTACTCTGGCTTTGTCTCCGCTGCTCCATTGAAGCCAGACCCTCCAAGGCCCTCCCCACCTTCTTTGTGCCCAGTCCAGGCCGGAGTCAGAGCTGCTCCAGGTGAGAGGAACTGGACAAACGAGTTTTCTGACAGAGTGGCATCTCAGTGGGTACCGGACACCCACCTGCCTGGCGCTCTGGGATGGATTTCTACACAGATGCCACCTCTGTGGGCAAAGGCCAGGATGAGGTTTGTGTGGATATGAAGAGCAGCCTTCGATCTGTGTCCTGATGTAGCCACAGCACTGCACAGCCCCCCTCCTGCTGCTGCGGCACAGCCCCGCCGCTTTCTGATAAGGTGCTGTGAGGTCTGGGCTAGGCTGGCAGAACAAGGAAGTCTTGGCCACCTTCTCTAAAGAATCATCCCCTCAAACAAACAAATGACAACGACGGCAAATAAATGAAGGAAGAATGCCCAGCCGAAACACACTCCATTTCTATGAAACGAGCAGACAGCCATAACCTGACACCGCGAAGGATGGAAATGGATGGGAGAAAACTCAGAGACCTTTGCTGCTACATGTCAGCCTGCCAGGTGGAACCACAGAATAGCTCAGCAGACACCACACAAGGCGGGGTGGAGTCTCTTCGGGAACACGTGCCCCCGCCCCCACTGCTAGTCAGTGACTCCTGCCTCCATGCTTTTGGAGGATGGGAGGATGACCCAGCAGAGGGCTACATTAGAAAGTAGGGGTACATTTCTTAGCATTAGAAAGTTCCCTCCTATTGTAACCAACGTGTATTTTCTTGTACCTTTTATTCGCTGATGAAGGTTAGAAAATGCAAACATGTCTACTGAGGGCGGCCAGGATAAGCAGTCCCCCCACACTGGTGGCGATGGCGAAGTCACCCCAGGACTGCAGCTGCCCCTGCCTCGCTGACACTCAGGTGCCACCAGAGTTGGTGCACAGCGTGCATGTCTGAAGCAGCATTGGTTTCCATTCCTCTCGTCGTCAGGGTCCCTTCCTCTAGAGTGGGCTGTGCAAGTCTCATTCAGCATGAAGCTCTCTTATCCACCATTTAGCAAATGCCTGTGGAGTCTTTCAAGCACTTTCTATCATAATAAAAATGTTTTAACTTATAACCTCAGAAAGAGATAGGCATGGGAGTCTTTATAAAGCACAGAAATCCAGATGAGCACAATTTGAAAGTAATTTGAATTGTAATGAGTATTTTTAATGTAAACAGGCAGGAAGAAAAACTTGCTGGGTTCTGGTGTAGTACACCCCCTTCCCCCAGATGTGTCTTCTGGTGGAAATATTAGTGTCAAGGGAATTCAAGGTGGCGCAGTGGCATGAATGGGGAGATGGGTGTTTTCTGTGGCTACAGTTGGGGGTTTCAGTGGGAAAAGCAAGGCAACCAGTGTGCTCTGTGGTCAGGGTCACTGCAGGGCTCGCCCCTAAGGGGAATCCAGGGACAAGGTGTGGCCAGTTGGGAAGAGTGGGAGGTTCGTACAAGGCCTCACAGAGAGAGGAGGCGGGAGGGTTCTTAGGGATAAGGAGACATAAATACCCCAAACATCAGGCGTCTGACACCACCATCCACCCAGCAACTGCACTCACGTCTCCCCAGTGAGCGAGTTCCTTTGTCCCGTCCTCTGTCCTCTGCACTCACACACACTCACCTGAAAGGCACTTTCTATCGTAACCATAGATGTAAGACCACAGTCACTTGCCTTGAATAACGTGAAAACAACACATTAAATGCTAGCTAGATACCTTGCTTGCCTAGAACTTGGAGCTTTAGATCTGTTCCCTTGTTGTTGAAAAAGATGAGCAAAATGTGAGAAACCTGTTAAAGATGTCTAGGCATCAAATGGAGTCTTTGACCTTGATATAATCAGAAGGAGAGAGAGAGAGAATGAGTCAAAGCATGGCAAGCTTTTCACTGTGGTGTCCACTGTTACTGACGGGGTTGTCCAGGTGCTACCTCAAACCTTTCAAACCTTTTCAACTACCTGGGTCTATTGCTACGTACTCATGCCGATGGAGTCCCCTCTCCTCTTTAACAGATGGGGATGCTGAGAAGGCTGAGGACCCGGGAGGGTAAGAGCCCTCCTGCGGCCCCGCAGCCTCCGATTCCTGGTCACACTTCTCTTGCTGACCATCATTATGTGTGCCACGCACCCACCAGCTCTGAAACACCTGCTGCGGGACAGAGTGTGCCAGGGTAGATCAGGGCAGGTGTTTAACTCTCCTGGGAGAAGGCACCATGAGGTGGCCTCAGCACAGGCCACAGGCCAGGCGCCTGTAGTGCTGGGCCGGCTGCCGCGGGCCCCACAGCCCGTCCCTAATGCAAGTACACGCAGGTCAAAGCACAGTCCTTCCTGGCTCAGAGGTTGGTTTCTAGAGTGGCAGCTGGTTCCTCCAAACACAAGGCTGAAAATCCATAATTTCCTGAAATAATCGCCAACCCAAAAAAGACATGCTTACACCAAACTTCTGCGCATTTGCCATGTGCTCATGGAGCGTCCTGGTGCAGGTCCCTGTGCTGCAAGGCCTGCTCCTTCCTGAGCAGCTGTCTGCAGGGAGCACTACGTATGGAGCCCATAGCTTGGTGTTGCTGATCACCTATGCATTTTACTTTATTTTATAAATGCTTTTATTGATTTTAGAGAGAGAGGGAAGGAGAGGAAGAGATAGATGCATTAATGATGAGAGAGAATCATTGATTGGCTGCCTCCTGCATGCCCTGATGGGGATCATGCCCTGACTGGGAATTGAACCTGCAACCTCTTAGTGCATGGGACGACACCCAACTGAGCTGCTCTGGCCAGGGTCACCCCTGCATTTTAAAGCATGCCTATGCTTACGCAGAGACCAAATTTCCCACTTTAATGGCAGGCCCATGGGAAGCTGAAAAGCTTTCTTAGTTCTCCTTTGGAGCGCACAGTCCTGTCTACCCTGAGCCAAGGAGTAGATGTCCTCGCTGGCAAGTACCGGTTCTCCAGATTGGGACAGCATCAGCGCGTGGCTGGCATTCCCTCCCACCCCTGAGACTGTGCACTTCATTCTCTGTCACAGGTTTTGCTGTCAGATTGAAAACATCTAGTTCAAAAGGACTTCAACTCCAGGTACACCTGAATCCAGGTGTTCACCCATCTCCAGTCAATCAATCAGTGAGTCACTATTGAGCACCTGCCAAGTGCTAAGCCCTGTGCAGGTCTCTCCTGCTAGAGTGGAGGTCCCTGCCTTCAGGAGTCTTTAAGGCTTGTAGGAAGTCAAGGCAAGTGTTTTAAAGGCCTTTCCAATGCAAGACAAATACTAACATAAGATGATGCTGTAAGACATCTGTTCCTTTACTAGCAAACTCACTTTTCATTAGCTGCTCACTTGTGCTGTTAATTCAAAAATTCTTCTTTATATACATTCTTCTGTACCGAGCACCGTGGTGATTTGGGGCCATATAGGGGTACACAGCACATGGCCTTGGCCCTCCAGGAGCTCACAGTCTGTGGGGAGAATGACTCTTGGGAGAGAACAGGCAGCAGATGGGTCTGAGAGTGACCCACTCGCTGGAGCCTGGGAACGCAGAGCCTTCAGCTAGCGACACTGGGCTGGTGCTCTGAGCAATGGCTCTGTCACACTCTCTCATTCGTGGTGCATTTCTCTCCTGTGGCTGCTGCACAAACTGCCACAAGCCCGATGACTTCAAACCACAGACATTCGTCCCCTTACAATTTTGGAGGCCAGGGGTCCAAAGGCAGTGTCATGAGGCCCAAATCAAGGCAGGCAGGGCCACGCTTCCTGAAGAAGCTCGGGGAATCCGGCCCTGGACGCTGTAGCTCCTGGAGCCGCTGGCATTCTCTGGCTGTGGCTGCATCTCTCCAGGACACAGTGCGGGATCTTCAGCTCTCCCTCCGCCTCCCTCCTGTAAGGTCACTTTGACTGCACTTGGGGATCACCGTGATAAGATAGTCTCAGCTCATCTCAAGATCCTCAAGATCCTTAATTGAATCACACCTGCAATGTCCCCTTTTCCATATGGGGTGACACAGTTCCAGGGATCAGACCCTGCTGTGGTCCAAATGTGTGTGTCCCCTGCAAATTCCTATGTTGAAATCCTAAAGCCATCCAAGATGATGGTATTAGGAGGCAGGGCCTTCGGGAGGTGCTTACATCATGAGGAGGGACTCCTTAGGCAGGGGAGTAATACCTCACAAAATAGGCACCTTCCATCATGGGAGGACACGGCGAGGAGATGAGGACCAGGAACCAGACGAGGGCGTCACCAGAACTCCACCACGGGGGCACTCTGATCATGGACTTCCAGTCTCCAGAACCAGGAGAAATGAATGTCTTTTGTTTATAAGCCACCCCGTCTGCGGTGTTCTGTTACAGCAGCCCAAGTGGACGAAGACAGGACCCGATGTCGCTGGGGCTGTTGTTCTGCTTCTCACACGTGGTGTCCTCGGCCATCAGGCAGGGGCCGGGGGGTTGGATGTACACAAATGTGTGTCTCTTGTCCCCCCCCCCATCACTTTTTGGCCAACTTCCCAGCACATGTATTCTCCTTGCTAAGGAAGAGCCGAGGGTCACAGACCAGGCTGCGGCTCTGTGGCCTCCCTGGGAGACAGCCCGCCCACCCCTCCCACTGCAGAGGTTTCTGAGAGCTAATCACCACCTTAGCTCCCTCGGCATGAATGCCTGCATTCTGCCAACAGCAAGAAGGTCACAGTCAGTGCATGACCAGGGTCAGTGAGGAGACGGGGAGATCACGGGGACAAAGAGAGGGCAGGGCAGGGCGTGTTTCTGCTGGGAGTTAACCTACAGAGCTACAGAGAGCAGGCAGGGGCCACCTGAAGCCCTCACAGTGCCTGACTCTGTGCGAGACGCTACACCCAGCTCATTGGCAGCATTTCCCCATCCTCGGGCATCTCCCTCACCCCCACACTAAGGTGCTTGTGGGATGAGTCCCAGAGCGCCCTCCAGGGGCTTCCACAGTCCCTGCTTTGCTCCCGTTCCTTCACCTCCACACCTGGCCTCGCCTTTAAGCTCCACCCCCCAGGTGAGAAAGCCAGGCAGAGGCACTCTTCCACCCCAACTCCAGTGAATCATTACGTGGCAGAGAAAGTGAAGTTCAACACTCGAGAAAATTGAATTTATCTTGGAAGTGTTTTATTCTTCCAAAAGTTCACTTTGGCAAAGTCTAATGTATGGAAAACCATGAAATACTACGGCTGCAGCTGGGCAGTTCTGCTGCGCATTAGCCGCAGGGTCCAAGCCGGCCTCGGGCCCGTCAGCCACTCTCTTTAACTCAAACGCCCATCAATGTCCCTGCTAAATGGGAGTCTTCAGCACATCTCATCTTATCATAATGTCACAAAACCCATAGAATTACAAATCAGGTTTAGGGCAGAAACCATGACAGCCGAATATGAGTACACAAAAAGTCCATTAAGTATCCGTCTTCATTTAGCCGCCCCATTCCAACCTACCTCTTGGCGCAGCCCCGCTCCGAGCCGTGCTCAGCTCGCGGGAGCCAGAGATCCATTTTAGAGTGGACTGAAATATAAATGACAGTGGGCACGCACACGCGCATAGACAACTGTATAAAATATTTAAATAAAGACAGGAAAGAACCGAGGGCTGTTGCAAAGCCTTTGGCAGACCCAGCCTTGGGGGATGTAGCAGCTTGAGATTCATTACAAATTTCACCTTTAATGTTATTTTTAGTTCAATATTTTGTAGCACTCAGAAGTAAATCTTGGTACACTGTCTCCTCTGCTCTGGCTTCCTCTCCTCCAGTGTCTGATCCTTCAGTTTTACTGAAACCTAATACGTTTTCAATAAAATTGATTTGTGACGTCGTAATGCTGTTTGCTACTGTCTCCCATTCCTAAGGTAATGCGGAGAGAACCATTGCATGATTTGGCAAAGTGGGGCGATGGCTCTTGATTGTGGGATAAATTGGTAGAACTCAGAAACCTCCCTGCTCACCATCTACGCCCCCCTCTGCGCTCTGACACGCTGACATCGGGCCTGTGCGCCAAGGGCCACCGTCCTCACCAGAGATGGTCGTCATCCCAGCACGGGGCGAGGGAGACACGTGATGTCTGGCTGCTCTCTTGCTGTGACGCTCCACCTGGAACCCTCCTGCAGGTGCCGCTTCCACGTGATGTTCTGAAAGGGCCCCGCGCCCCCCCCCCCCCACCCACGCGGGGCAGGAGTGGACTGAAGCCCTGTCCTGGGTGCCCTCCGCAGGTTTCCTCAGGACAGTGGTCGGCAAACTCATTAGCCAACAGAGCCAAATATCAACAGTACAACGATTGAAATTTCTTTTGAGAGCCGAAAACCGACTTCTGCGCGTGGGCCACGAAGTTTCAATCGCACTGTACGTGCGCGCCCGCATGTGGTATTTTGTGGAAGAGCCACACTCAAGGGGCCAAAGAGCCGCATGTGGCTCGCGAGCCGCAGTTTGCCGACCACTGCCTCAGGAGATGCAGAGTGAAGCTAAACCTCATCCAGCTAAGCGACCTGCTGCTCAACCAGCCCCTTGGACTTATGAGCTTGAAGCCCCTGAGAAAGGGATAGAACCCAGAAAACGGCGGGTGCTTCTGACCCAGCAGGGCTCAGGGTGCTCATGTGTCATATCAGGGCTCTGGGACCTCCTGCTCCAGGGAAGCAGGGAGCGAGTCAGACTCAGACGGAGGGTCAGGGCAGCGTGAGAGAAATGGATCTTCATCTCATAGCCTAGCACACATGCCAGGCAGACTCGGGTCCGCTCTCTGTGACTTGATTGTCTACATTGAACTGGGCCTGCTGTCCTTCCCTCCCATCCTAGAGGCCCTCCAGGGGGAGCTCAGCTGGGGAGGGAGATGCCTGACTCTCCGGGAACCTTCTGGGCCCTCTGTCCCTTGACCCACACTGCCCCCTGGGTGCTGGTGGAGCCCCTGTACAGGCTGTCTCACCACCAGCAGTGCCCCCTTCTGCCCACTCTGCACTGCAGCAGGAGCTCTGCTTTGGGAAGGTGCCCGTGGTCATGTTAATGAGGAAGTAGCTCCTGAGAGCAGAGGGTGCAGAGTGGGTCAGGACAAGCGCTGGTCTGCACGGGCACACTGGCCTTGGGAAGAGAGGCCAGAGATGGAAGTGGCGCTCGGAGTCAGGAGCCCCCGGCTGGAGTCACAAGGGGGCGCGCTCTGTGGTCCAGGTAAGACCTGTGGCTCCGCTTCCTGGGATCTTGAGGTGACCGAGGGGATGTCCCAGGTGGCTGAGCCGAGACTGAGCCAGGCTCCCTGTTTCCTCCCGTGTGTAATGACGTTGCCATCCTCTCAGCCTGTCCCCCTCAGGGCCTTCTGAGGCAGAGCTGCGCTGCTCCTGGGCAGAGGGGCTCTTCTGTAGCCCTCACCCAGACTCATTCATCAAATCCCCTTCAGCAGAGATGACTGAGACCCACATGTGCTGGGGTCTCTAGACTGGGGATGGGGGCAGAGAGGACACAATCTAGCCTCCTCCTCTTTCCCAGCGGAGCGCCAGGGGATGGAACGCGCCATCCGAGAGCATAGAGTGGCAGGGGCTATTTGGGGCTGAGGGGTAGGTGCTCTGGGCACAACACAGGCCATTTAGCTCAGACAGCTGCTTCGCTGACCCCAGCACAGACACAGGCCAGAAGTATGAGGCAGCAGGTGCCTTCTTCCTCAAAAAGGTGCATTTCACACAGGCTGATGTCTAAGGGAGGGAGTGTAGCATAGGTGAGGTAGGTCCCCTGCCCCTTCCCCATAGCACATCCACAGTCTCACAACTGTGAGCCCTCCAGTCACAGAAGCCTGCCTGGCCTGCTGTGAGGCAGCCCAGAATGCCAGAGCATCACCCCTCACCCGAGAACAGCTTCCTCCCCCACTGGGGGGCCGTCTGTGCCCATTGTGCCTAGCATCCCTGTTGGTCTCAGCAGCAACCTGCTCACTGCCTCCCTCCCCTTGCCTCAGTTCCCCACTCCCCACTGATGTTTTCTGGGGTCACCTCCCAGGTATACTCACACTAGCACCTCAGCCTCAGCAGCTCCTTCCAGAAGAACCCGCCTGCGACAGCTGCCCCGCATGTGTGTCCTGGGGCATTCCCCTCGCTCTGCTTCTGCTCCACCTGCTGATGGGTCACTGGAGCGAAGGCTGGCCTCCTCTCAGCCTGGAGGCCCTGCCTCTCCCTCCCCCTCCCAGTCTCCCCATCACACCCACACCCCTTGTTTACCAAATGTTCAATTTTGGTTATGTTACTATAAAAATCAAGCAGCTGGCAATTCCAGCTTGATTAGCAGGTCTCCAGTTTTGATTAAATTACCGTGGTAATCAAGGTTAATTCTCATTGCACTGCTCAGCAATAGGTTTTATATTTTGCAGGAAAATGGCTGGAGAACATTCATAAGAGGAACCCAAAGGTAGGAAGGAGGGTGTGAGCAGGCAGTACTAGGATGGCGCCTGCAAGACCCCTCTGTCCATTCTACCCGCAACGGGCCCTTTCCCCAAATAAAGGGGCCTGGACACGGCTCCTGAGAAATACACATCCTGACATCAGGGCTTTAGGGGTCTGTGCTCAAGAGTGAGGTGCAGTTGGGCTGAGGGATAACTTTAAACACCTGGCGGGGGGGCGGGGGCGATGAGGAAGATGGGCTTCTGTCCAAGAGACACTCAAGCTTGAGAGAAAGCTCTCCGGACAGCGGCTCCTAGCAGCTGACTCTCCTCTGACTTTGCCCTGGGTCCAGTGCCTGGGCTGAGGATCCTGGACGAGTTGGAACTGAGGTGTCCTAGTCCACAGATGGAAAAGAGGACTAGAAAGGGGCTGCTGCAGCCCCCCCCCCCCCCCACACACACACACAGGACCTCTCAGTGAGGCCCCTGTGCTGTGATCACTAAATGTCAGCCGTGGGTCTCTGCCTCCAGTAGGTGACACTAGTCTTCAAGTATCTCTTGAGGGGATTGATGCTGTCGGTCTGTAAAGGTCACGTAAACTTTGTTGGCAGGAAGGCTGTGCAGCAGTCAAGCTTGTGCGGATCGGCCCGGCCCCATCCTACCCTGAAGTGTGGAGGAGGGGACCCTCCAGGCGTCACCCCACACACCCATGGCGCTTGCACACAGCTGGATGTGAGGTGAAGCAAGCCGTCCTCCTTCCATCTGAGTACACTCATGCTAGGGCTATTTCCCCAGGACCACCAGGGATGGAGGGTAGCAAGATACAACGCAGACCTTGCCTTGGACCTGGCTGCTCTGGGGGTCTTGGGAAGGGCCTTCTTTCTTGGTGTCTCCCCTTCCCATATTGCCCTTCCCAGAGTCCCCAAAGCTTCTGAGCACCTTTACAAGTGGGGACAGGGTGGGCTGGGCTTTGGACCAAGAGGAGCTGGAGCAAACACTCCTGTTTCAGGGTATGATCGGCGGGTCTACATTCTCAGTGTCCCCTATGCGACCACACTCCTGTGAGCAGATGACTGCTCTGGGAAGGCCAACATGTGCCCAAACCTCATTTCAACAATGCTCCATTAGGCAGAAGGTGAAAAGGTCTCCCCGCCCCAACTACAAAATCTGGGTGCCCTAAGACCCCTCACAAAGCTCATGTCTTTGCCTCTGTCTTTTGCAGCCACATAACCCTGCCCATCCAGAAAGCTTCCTTTTGTCACCAAGGTTCTAGCTGCTCTTGGAGCAGCATGAACAAGGCCCCTTGAACACAGAGAGTTCTAGGGCAAGGACCAGAGTCCAGAAATAGATGGAAACTCTCCCCGTGTCCTTGCCTAAGAGCCGTTCAGGTCTCACACCTGCCTGGTGGCAGGGACAGGAGACTGCCTGGGGAAACCAGAGCTTGGGGAGGGGACTCAGAGTGCACCCTCACCCTGAGCCTGAGTGTTGGCCCGTCTCAGCCCCATCCAGCCTGGTCTGCATGGCCCATCACTTGCCAGTTGCATACCTACGGCAAGGCACTTACACTTTCGTTTTTGTATCTTTGTACCTTAGTTGTCTCATCTGTAAAATGGGCATTATAACTGATTAATTCAGAGGGCTGTGTAAGCATGAGATATTACATACAAAAGGCTTTAACCTTTTAAAAAAAGCAGTGCTTACATATTACCTATTGTCATTGCTTCACAAGCAACTGTGCTCCAACAGGGCACCCAATAGCCCATCCTGTGTTTGCTTCATGTTCACTAATGAGCTGTTTGTCAAAGCAAGTGACGTGGCCAAGCCCAGAGTCCACATGGCAGAGCCAGGAAACTGGAAGGTCACGCTCCTTGGGCCCATTAATGGAACAACCGCCCACTCATGCCTTCATATTCCACTGTTAATCCCACTGTTGGTTACCTGCCTGGAGGAGAACTTCCTCCTTGTGCTAGTGAGCACTATCCTGTTTCACTCAGGAATGAAAACATGTTCCTGGATTGCCATCTCACCTGCAACTCAGTTAAAACCTTTTGGCGACCTCAGTACCCAAACGACTCTTAATCCAGGGGTGCTTGTGAATTTTCCTTGTCCAAGCTTGCCAGCGGTCTGTGTCTATATATGTTCTTATCTCCTCACCCCTCGCCTCCCGTGTCCACTGGATCCCCCTACTTTCCCATACCTTTTGTTTTGGCCTAAAACACTGGCAGGATGGGTGGGAAGAGGAAAGAGAAGTGCCTTGGGGAAGAAGGTATCACAGGACCGCACCCTTTTCTGTGGCCGTTAGATTTTAGGAGAAAGTAGTCACAGTACAGTGTTTTCCAAGATTAAATTTTAGAAATTTGCTTAGCAGCATGCATTTTCCTTTGTTGATTTTGGTCAACAGAGAAAAGCCCCCTCGGGTGAGTGTTGTGTTGAAGTTGTTATCCTACGTCCTGCAGTGAAGCTATTGAACCAGGACCAGGAACAATGACTTCTGGCATGTCCTCCCATTAGTGATCACAGCCCATGTCACTTGCCAAACAAAATTATAAGCAAAATGGATGTTTGGGTCAAAGTGCGGCAAAAAAATAATAAATAGCTGCGTTTCCTTCAATAAATCTGCCCTCTTCTGCCCGGACAAAGACATACAACCTGCAGTGATTGACGTCTTCACCACTAAATTACACCACGTCTGTTTCTAGAAGAAATGTCTCCATTCCAAAATTAGCTAACCATCAAGATAACATAAAGTAACTCGAACACGGTGTCATTTCACAAACATATTGATTCATGCAGACTTACTGGATTAATAACTGGTTTCCCATAAAAGGAGTAGTCACTATGTCTTTGGTAGACAGAAAAAAACATACTCTTTAGAACAATATATATTGGTACATTTAAGCCTGATTGCTGAGCTTGAATAAGCAGAACAGTTTTCAGAGGCAACACTGCAAATGAAGGGAGAGGTGACACCATGCAGCTTACGAATGGGTCCAGGGTGATGGAGAGCTAATAAAAAAAGACAACCGTTTATTTATTTGGGGCCTTTTATTTTACTCTGTTGAATTACACAAAGCTCTAATTTTTCATGGAAGTCAATCTGTATAAAAGTTCAACTGATTGAAGCATATATTTAATTCCGAAATGCCTTTTCTCTCAACCTCAGCTTCCTCAGAGTTGGACAACCTTGGGTGTCCTGAGCAGCAAAGAGGTTTGGCTTCCGTTGGAGCGACCAGACCAGAGGGGCTTTTACAGGCAGCGGTGATTTACTCAGCTCCCAGTGACAGCCAATCCACTCCTTTCTCCTGGAGGACTGGTTTTGCCAATAGGTTGAGAAAATATGTTTCTTTGCCTTCTTTTAAAATGTGCTTTCTTCAATGAAGTTCCATGGTAATAAAGTAATTGAAATTAACCTTCTGAGCTACTCATTGAACGAATTATCCCACAGAGTTGAGGATACAATCCCAGCGTCTAGTCCAGCATAATTCCCCTCAGCCGGCTTTTCTAAACTCATCTCTTTGCCCTCATCCTTGCGACATGAGGGCTGGGCCTGTATGACTCTGGGACAAGTCATCTCACTCCACCACCACCCTCTATCTAAGATAGACTCCTCCCATCCCCTCACATTGCTGCATCCTTTCCACTGAATCTCAGCTTCTTGAACCATCCGCTTTTCTAGAAAAATAGCTGCAACTTCACTGTCCAGTTTTATTTCATTACAGCATTTTCCCAGTGTCACCTCCCCCCACTGAAATATGAACTTTTGGGGGACATTCAAGGGCTGTGTCCCCAAGGCCCCCCACAGGGCTGGAACAGAGAAGGCACTCAAGACTGAAGGGACACATTTCTGGGAGAAAGATTCAGAAACAAAAGTTTTCATCTGGATTCATTTCCAATTTTCTGTCATGTCATTGTGGGATAATTATCATCTTTGTCTCTTAGCATCTCTTCCTTCAAATAACAAGAATAGTGCTCATTTGCTGCCTAGAAAAGGTGCCAAATTAACTCCTAAAACAAAATAAAAATATTTATTCCTTTATTGGCTTTTAAGGCACTTTTCTGGGTTATTCACAACAGGATTAAGAGGCAGGAGTTTATGAATACAGAAAACAAGTAACTGTGGCCAGCAGACCACACCTTCTCCAGGAGTGAAGAAGGTCCAGCTCGTACGGCTTCTCTTTGGCAGTGGCCACAGGAGCTTTTAGGACTCCAACCACCGTTTTCCACTTGACCTTCTGGTGCTGAAACAGTCCCCGCTGCTGAACACCCGGTTAAGCAGTTGTGTTAAAAATGAAAATACCTAGAATCTCACACCATGAGGTGGCCACCAAGGAGGCATGTGGGAATGTCACTGGTGCAAAGTCCATGCGCCAGGTGCTTTGAAAGGCTAAAACTCAACATGCCCGTTTGGAGTGAGGAAAGGTTCATTGATCAAAAAGGCACCCACAAGAAGGTGGGACCTTAGGGGTGCCTCACATCCATTTTGCTCGCTGGGACAGGCCAAGGGTCATAAGAGTTTGGGGGGAACAGGGACGCAGAGCGCTGGTGGCAGATTTTAACTGGAGGACCTTGGAGCTCGACCGTTTAAGGTAAAGGGAGTCGGCACTGTCTTCCTGGACAGTGTACCCTGAGATTCTGGAAGGTTCTGGTGTTCAAGTTCTGGGAATGTCCGGTCCTTTGGTCCCAAGTTTCATGGGGGGGGTGAGCAGTGGGTGGTGCAGGACTTTGGCTCCGGTGCAGCCGGAGGTCAGAGCTCTCTCCTCTGCACGCGCCTCTGCTGGATGGCATGTGGTTTTGGTCTGTTGCCTCTAAAACAACTGAGCACCTCGTCCAATAGGACAGAACCATTCCGAGCTGGTTCTTGGGTTACAAGAAGGGACTGCAGATTCCTGGTTCCATTTAAGTGTATTTCTGGCCCAGAACTGGTGAATGAAATGGCAGGTAGAGTGGGCCCAAGACTCCAACCACTGTCCCCTCTTTGGCCCCACATCCCTCAGAAGTACAGATGCACGTGCACTAATGCCAGAGTGGTAATTCCCCGACAGCTTTGGGTGGTTTCAGAGTATGTGCAGCCGGATTGCCACTTCTCTGGGGACAATGCACACAGTGGAGGACGGCCAGATCCTGAGGAGCGTTTGCTAGCTGTGCTCCCTCCGAGGCAGTGCAGGAACCTGCTCCCTGCATCTCCTCCAGGTGAGACAGGTCGTCGTTTGGCAACATCTCGAACCCCCTCCTTCTGCTGATCCTGGGCAAACCTTGCCCATCTGCTCTATGGGTTAGCAAACCTGCCATATCTAAGGCAGCAGGTTCAGCAGGATTTATGTTTTTTTCTAATTAGCAGAACCTGGAAATCCTCTTATGGAATTGGTATCAAAGAACACTGTTGCCACTCTTAGAAACGTGCAGTGTTTACTGAAGACGCCCCACATTTCTGCCATTCACTTGCAGGTCTAAAATCGCTCTCAATGTCTCCAGACAAAAGGCTGGAGTTGGCACCCACAGCTGCCATTCACCTTGCATGGCTTCCTGCTATTGTCTATCTTGAGACAAAGAATGAAAGGTGATTGGCATATGAATATATGTTTTTAAAAGACTGGATGCCTGCCCTAGCCAGTGTGGCTCAGTTGGTTGGTCATCGACCTGTGCACCAAAGGGTTGCTGGTTCGATGACCAGTCAGGACACATGCTGGGTTGTGGGCTAGACGCCTGTAGGGGGTGTGCAGGAGGTAGCCAATCAATGTTCCACTCTCACATCGATGTTTTTCTCTCTATAGCCCTCTCCCTTCTCTCTCTATAATCAATAAAAATATTTTAAAAAGAAAGAGAGAAAGGAAGGGAGGGAGGGAGGGAGGAAGGAGAGAGAGAAAGAGAGAGAAAGAGAGAGAGAGAGAGAGAGAGAGAGAGAGAGAGAAAAGAAGGAAGGAAGGAAGGAAGGAAGGAAGGAAGGAAGGAAGGAAGAAAGAAAGAAAGAAAGAAAGAAAGAAAGAAAGAAAGAAAGAAAGAAAGAAAGAAAGAAAGAAAGAAAGAAAGGAAAGAAAGAAAGAAAGAAAGAAAGAAAGAAAGAAAGAAAGAAAGAAAGAAAGAAAGAAAGAAAGAAAGAGGAAAGAAAAGAGCATGGCCCAGCAGTGTGGACCATCGGGGGCTCAGTCCTGGCTCTATACTTTAGGGGGAAAAGGATAGATATCTGCTAAACCCATTTGCAATTGGAAGAGGGATAACTGTGTTAGCTCAGCATGTGTTTCCAGTAGAGAAGGGAGGAGGCGGAGAAGGCCCCAGAGCGCAACCTCAGCAGTCACAGCCGCTGCCCACGGCAGCTGTCTCAGGAGCCACCTCTCCAATTTCCCACCCTTTGCTTCCTCGTGTGTCCCTGACCCCCACCTCCACAGTGATCTGTGGTTTCCACCCCATCCTTCCTGAAGACAAAAGACACTATGGGTGGGATCCATGAATAAAAGTCGTTATTTATCGATGCCGGTTTGGGGGAACATTTTTCCTTCTGATTCATGAACCACTTTTCCACATTCGAAAAGCAGTTCATAAATCCTTCAGTGCCAGCAGAAATTAATAATAATGAACCCATTTACATAGCAGTCTCGTCCTGCCAGGTGCTGATAATATTGGAAGCTAGAACCTTGTTGGGAAGTTGGATGGAGTGTGTGTGTGTGTTTTTCCACACACCAGACCTCATGCCTTCTATCTATGAGTTTAACCAAAAGTTTAATTATTTAGTGTCCAGTCTTGATCACTGGGAGATGCTATTTGAACAAATGGGAAAAGATAAAAATAAGAGAAATAATTCCCTGTTTTACAAAGATGGTTTAAGGCAAGTAAGAGTTCATGTCTAGCCAATTAACCCTTGGAGCAGTGCTAAAAAATGCACCCATTTACAGAATCCTTAATTCCCAGGAGACCATCACCATTTGCTTACCACACTCACACACACAGACATGCATAAACACACAGAGCTCCTGGAGCAATAAAATGAATGCAGAGTTGGCGGGTTGGTTTGCCATAAACTACTTTTTGCCAGAACACATGCCGGGAGCCCAAATTCTAAGGGTAATTAGATTTTATGTGCCTACGGCAGAGTTTCACATTCACCAAAGTGGACTGGAGAGTTGTGCTGGAGTTTTTCTTCCTCAGAGACAAAGGATTAAGTTCTCATACGTCTCTACTCTTAGCACTTTCTTATCAGTGGGCCATACATGGCCCTTCTATTGAGTTGTATGTTTATTTCCCTTCACCCCTCACACTGCTCCTGTTCCTTACCCAGCATATGATGCACACTTCCTAAGCCATTGGTTACTCAGCAGCATATAACTCACAGTTCTACAGTTGTTATTCTGATAAGTCTTTAATCCGTCTCAATTCCACCTTTGTTAGTGCGATTAAGAAGAGACCCACCTTTGTTTTATTAACAGAACTGGTTTTGAATTCCAGACCTGCCACTTCCATTCTGTTTCACAAAGTGAGGGGCTGTATGAGAAATGACTCCCGCACAGAAGGGGACTGGGCAAGAGGCAGCCCCATGCGGCTTTGGCCACTGTGGCATCTCAGAGAGGCCGTGGAGACGGCGTTTCCACACTTGTCTGGTGGGCCTGTCAGCCAGCTGAGCTCTCAGGAGCTCACTTTGGAACATACGCTATTGAGAAGGTTGAGACTGTATCTCCTGTGAGATAGTTCTCTCTGTAAGTGGACAGGATGACTTCAAAGAAAAAAATCTGGGTCCTACTTCTGGTTTCCTGTTGGCTGGCTGTGTTCTACGAGGGGTTCACTCCCTCTTCCCCGCCTCCGTGTCCCATCTGTTGAGTGATGTGGATGGGTAAGGTGACTCCGCTCCACCTCCCTGGCTAAGGGGAAGGGACTCAGATCTGTTCCCTGAAAAGCTATAGGAAGCTTTGGGAGAGGAAGGACCCTCACAGACTGGAGGCGCAGAAAGACCCAGGTGGGATTCGCCTTGAGCAGACACAGAGCAGGGCCTGCTGTAAAGCCGGGCTCGGGTCTGGCTGCAGGAGTTGCCTCTGCGAGCCTGGCCTGGTGCTCAGTATCCCCTCTTTTACACGGGCCTCCGCTCTCCGAGTTGAGGTCGGATCTGTTAACACAGCTCCAAGACCTCACAATGACCTCTCATCTCTTCCTACAGCCACGAAGCATTTTGACAAAATGTCTGCCCTTTCAAGTCTATGTCAGGGGAAGGAGGGTGGGAAGGAAATGTGTGTGCTTCTGAGTCACTTGAGTGCTGTTCAGGGAAGTCTCACCCAGACCGCCTTTTGAAGTCATTCCTCCCAGAGAGGGAATCCCACAGCCCGTTGGATGCACAGAGACAGACAAGGAGGCACCCCACACGGAATTCTTTCCGGATGGGTTTGGAACCTCATAAAACACCTGGGAGGGTATAAGTTGGATCCAACCAGCTTACACTAAGTATGAAAGGCCCTCAGGGACGATGCACACACAGGACCAGTCCTCAGGAAACCTGAGGGTCATGTGAAGTGCATGGCTTAAGTGAAGTCACCACTGTCTGGGGCTGCTGAGTTGAACAGGGCCACCGGGGTTCTGGTTTGAGAGCGAGCATGACTGACCAGTGGTGCTGAGTTTGGTCCAGCCAGGCCGAGGAGCCATGAGCTCTGACATGGTGGCCGGCACCCTCTGTGGCTAAGGAGGGAGCCCCCAGTGAGGGCCCAGATCAGACACAGAAATGCCTGTTGGCACTCATTCTGCAGGGGTAGGGGCACATCAGTCCTTCCCTGACGGGCTCACCAAGGGCTGGGCGCAACAATCAAGGCAGTGAGTGGGAGATGGCCGGGTGCTCCTTCAGAAGTGGTGGGGGTTGTGCATTTATCAGAAAATTGCTTACCTACTCTAATCAGCTATTTTTACGGTCTCACTTTAGCTAGATAATGAATAAGACTAAATTGATGTCAGGCATGAAGTAATTTTAACCAATACCTTCAAGAGTCTATGATAGCAAATATTGGAAAATTATATGTAGGGTAATCTAAGTATGAGATGTTAAAATGCCTTGGATCCCAGGAACTCCTCCATTCACTCTGTTCCTCTCTCTCTTTCAACTTCACTGTGGGAGGCTCCATCCCTGACATCTCTATAGACGATGTTCTCATTTCAAAATGCCACTAAACCTTCAAATGAACACTTGCGTATGGTCCTTGAATACAAAAATACTTAAATCAAGACTTTTATGTTCTGGTGCAGTCAGCCAGAATGCAGAGAGAAGTGGGCAGGCTGAGCTCGGGACCCAATCCAGGGAGGCAGAGAAGGTCCTCCCGAGGAGGGTGGGGCGTGATAAGGGAGGCACCTGATGAGGGTGGAGATGTGACTGGAGATACCAGAAGATGAACCAAGAAGCCGATGCTGCCTTCTGAGCCTGGAGTGAGTGCAGATCCGCGGCCAGGTGAGCAGATGCCTCCTCTACACTCAGGACTCCCAGGTGCTTCCAGAGGCAGTGCAGTGAGTGGGTGCTCTGCCATCACAGGGGAGAAAGGGAAGGGACGCCCGCAGGTGCAGGAATCACAGAGTTTGCTGCTACCACCCCTTTTCATGGGTGAGGAAACAGAAGCTCAGGGAGGGGTAAGCTTAGAGATGTGGCCACCATCACATGTAGGGAGCAGGGAACCCAGATCCACCCAGTGCTGAGCCTGGCCTTGGAGAGAGCAGCCAGGGACCGGGAAGACCTCTGGTGGAAGTGACTGAGCCACGGGTCCAATCTAGCGGGTGGCCTCTGAGTGTTTAGTACTTGGTTACATTCTGCTTAAAGGTCAAATGTTTTGAAAGTTTAAAATGGTGGGAGAACTTGCATGTAGAGAAAGACCCTGGATGATGCTGGCACTAGGCCCACCAGGGTTGCATTTGGGAAGCGGGGGTCCTCTCCACTGTGGCCCGTCGGCAATGCCCAGAACCATAAAGGCCTCACCCAGTGAGGGAGCAGGAGACGAGGCTCCTGGGGATTTGCCAGACCGGAGCACAGCAGGGAGAAAGGGCCCACGGGCAGAAAAGCCCTTTCCTGTCCTTCCAGGGGCGTTTGGTGTTTGTTTGGATGGGGGACAACAGTACTGTTACCCAACCTTCGAACGCAGCTGGGTGTTGCATCTCCCCAGACCTCCCCAGATGCCAGGTGGGATTGGGAGCCTGCTAGGCACTGGGCCCACTTATACTTGATGTCACTGTGTTAGGGTTCTGTCACCCCTCTGGGGCAGCAAGCTCTGTGGCAGCAGGGATCAATCTGACACCATGACCTCAGAGAGAACTGGGGACAGAGGGGTGGGTGCATGTGAACCGGGGATGGAGGAAGGAGAAGCAGGACAGAGCCCAGAGAAAGATGGTACTCGGCCTGCGCGGCTGGCACTCACTCCAGAGCACAGTGAGTGGCGGCAAAGTGTCCTCCTCGGGACCTTATCTGGGTGGGTGCATGGGGCTGGGGGGCTGTGCAGGTCCCCGAAGGGCAGGCTGCTCAGTGAGTATGACTGGGCCTGAGGCGTCTGCTTGGCCAGCTCAGTGGGAAGATCCCTCTGGCCACAGCAGCATTTGAAGAGCCAGCAGAGGCTGAAGGACGCAGAATGACCTTGCTCCCCACCCCCATCCCACTGACGACTGCCTGGGGGTCCGGTGCTACATTGCTGGGCTGGGGAAAATCTTCTCTTCTGGAACCCCCCAGCCCTCCTCAGAGGGGAGATAAAGTGAGACAGGACAGAGGAAGGAAAGGAAGACACAGAGAGACAGAGGCAGAGAGAGCTGACGGTGAGGCAAGGGGGTATCAGGTGCAGGAACAGAGAGAGGTCTCATATCCAAAATCCATGTAGGACCTCAAACTTCAGCCACCAGTGCTGCAGAGAGGGAGCCTGCCCAGCTCCCTTCTCCCACCCACAGGAAAACTTTCCATCATATCTTACTCTTTTCTCTGATACTCATCTCCCCTGAGGAATACTTTTCTTTTGCTTTGTTTTGTTGTGTTTTTAAAGGAAAAATGTTCACGGAAGATCATAAAACACATATACTTTACTCACGGTAATTGCCCACATGTTATTTATATGCCGTGGTGGCAGTGAAGCTGAGAAGAGCGACTTGATCAATGCATTCATCTAATCACGGGGTTCCTGCTCTTAATTTCTTTTGTTGGTAATTTCCATACTCGGGTAGCAATGCATAGAATTATCTCGATTTACAGATCTTGGTGCCCTGGGGAAAAGCTCTTTGGAGCCATTTGTGTCTCTTGGGGAATTTGATATTTATACAATACTGAGTTGGAGAGCCCTATAATATGGATCCAACAACTCCAAATAACTCCTTAGAAATGTAGCGGGCTCCATGACATCAGCCCTTTTTAATTGGTAATTAAGGACAACTTTCAGGAAGTCATGATTTATTGAGACCCAAAATTCTGTTTCAATCTAAGAGGACCTCTGAATGAGTAACCTTGCAACGATGGTCCTCCCTCAGGCATGTCGCCAGGGGACTGCTCAGAGGCAGGCCCTGGCTCCCTGCTGAGGGTCCTCTGGTCCAGGTGGGTGGCCTTCCCCAAGCACGAGGGGCTTCCAAAGGGCCCAGGAGGCCTTTGCTTTTAACC